>NC_056728.1:704193723-704481223 GCF_019279795.1 Protopterus annectens | reverse complement strand
ACATCCGCGGGTTCCATACTTGAAGTATCTCATGGCATACCAGACTCCGAATGGGTCCCAGTAGAGGCCTGAGAATCAGAAGTAGTGGGTATCAGGGGCTGTAAAAGCGCCTCACTGAGTACTGGCGAACTGGCGACTGGCTTAGGAGAAGCATCATCGGCAGTTTTGGACCTCGGCGGCCTGTCTCTGTCTTTAACTTTGCATTTTTTGGAATCATGGTAGTCAGATGGCTAACCGACGACATTTCTGGATAATTAAACCGAGAACCTAAATATTTAGAGGTGAAAATGTACCGACGACTGATAGTGTGCTGTTTAAATAAAGCACAAAACCGACAGCAAGGTACATAGTGGTCAGGGCCTAGGCAAGGAACACAGTACGAATGAAAATCTTTATGAGGTATTTGCTTCCCACAAGTAACGCAATTATTAACTTTTACTGACATTGGTAAGGTGCAAGAAAAAGTTTCCCCAACGGGGTACTTAGCTTTTAGTTGAAGACTTCGGTTCTGAAACTCGAAAACGAAAATTTCAGGAGTCGGCCGACCGGCACTTGCGAACTGCTTCTGGCACCGCATGGCAAGAAAGACTGATGTAATTGCATCAGCTGCATGCTTTATACTCATGACGAACTGACGTCATGGAAGAAGGGACAGCAACCGACGCAGGACCCAAGACTTTGTTAATCAGGCCGACTGTGGGCTACCTGCAAGCAAATAACCCAAATGTAATGACTGCAACAGTGAAACACGAAGAACATCATGCTGGAGGGATAGATTCCTGTCCCAGAGACTTCCTATACTCTGGAATAGACTAACTATCTATGTCTAACAGAGCTCCTCATTAGCACTCCAAGAAAAATCTTGATGATTGGATGGGAAATAGGAAATTCACCCCAGGGATCACTTCTGTGGCTCTGCTCAACAGGAGCACGGGAAAATAATTTTCTTGGGTGGCAAAAGCCAGGGTACCTTTTTGGCTAGGCTTATACAAGCCCTAGGGCTAATAGCCTAGTACCTACCTATGAACCTATATGATTAAAGCTCTGAAACTTCAAAACTGAAAAAAAAAAAAAAAAACAATAAAGTAAAGTAAATTTAAAGTGTTTTAGCAGGGGGGCAAGTCCCCCTGCATCCACAACACTACTTAAATATACTACCTCCGAGACTGCACTTTAACGGAGAATGGCACGGAAAGGGTAGATTTCCCTTTCCTATGCTGTAGCACAATCTTGGAGTTGGTATATTTAAGTAGCGGGTGGTGTGGGGGGGGTGCATGGGGGTTTAAAGCATTTACTTTTGTTTGTTTAGGTGTTTTCTTTTTTTAAGAGTTTCAAAGTTTCAGAACTTCGATCATATGGTGTCGACCATATGGTATTCGAAGTTCTGAAACTTCGTTAATGTAATATAGACCCTATATATATATATATATATATATATATATATATATATATATATACATACACACATACACACACACACACACACACACACACACACACACACACACACACACACACACACAAAAGCAGGAAAACAAGATTAGCTATTAATAAGCAAAGACATTTTTACTTAACTAGGAGAGAAAACGGCTGATACCTCTTGCGAGAAGAGCGGCAAATAGGATCTGAGGTAATATGGAGAGGGCTATTGTAGGTAGAGTTTTAGCTCGAGAGTTTTTGGCTTCCACGAGCTGTGTAACAGCTGAGCTGGTTCCGAGGAATGCAACCAAGTACCCAAAGGTCTCAAAGGTTCAGGATAAATGAAGACTGACAACTTCAGATCAAAAGCTATAATGGTAAACTATGTACCCACACATGCATTGGTTCAGCAATGCCCATACTTATGGAAACATAAAAAAAATTAAGTATTTGGGTTCATGGATTAAAAAGGATTCTGTTATGATTGCTTAGGATATGTGGGAACAGACTAAAAAAATAATACAAAAATTGAGAAAATCATATCTCTAGACAGATATAAACAGTAAGATAAAAGCACTGAAAATATTTTAGTCCATTCAGTTTTATATAGTGGTCAACAATATTTTATCAGCCAGAGACGAATTTGTGGAAAATAATTAAAGAGTTGGTGAAATTTATTTGGGAAGGGAAGAAGGCAGAATTAAGTAAGAAAGTCTGTTCTTCCCATACGACAATGTGGTTTAGGATTACTAGAGTCTAAGTAATACTTTACAACTACTCAATTAATGCTCGTATATCAACACGAGCAGAAAATTGTATATCAAAGTAGAAAAATAAAATGGTGAAATGGGGGGGGGGTAGAGAAATAAGGAGAAAGCAGGATTTTAGAAGCAGGTCCTTAACGAGAATAACAAACATATATAATATTATATTCATAAAAGTAGCATAAAGTATTCCAAAAACTAAGCCAACATGTGAACTGAGAAAAGAGATTTTGCCAAATAGGAATGACTGCAAGTAAGGGCACAGATACTAGGTAAAAGGGGACTTGAACATACTGAAGAAAATTACCAAAGGAACTTTGGCGGTGGGGGCAAATAGCTAGAGAGGGAAAGGCAACATAGTGGGATGAGGTCAAGAAGTTTGAAACGCAGATTAGATACTACCTTCCTTTTGAGGTATTTAATATTAATGTACAGACAAAGAAAAAGGAATAGGGAGAACGTTAAGTAAAAGGTCAGCTCAGAGTCTAAAGCAAAAGCCATTAAACAATAATTAGTAAGGCATATAAAATATTGCATGATAACCATAAGAATAAATCACGTAAGGTTAGGAAAGATTGGGACGAGAGATGGGAAAGGCAATTTACAACAATGGGAAGACAACTGTATGTAAACAACAAAGTCTAGAAAATTTAGGATTTTTGCTTAGAAGTGCTTGCAAAAGTATTTTATACCTCAAGCAAACTTGGGGATCTTTTCCTCGGGTAGACAGCAAATGCTGGGGGTGTGATCAGAAAAAAAAGAGGTCACTGGAAAGATTTTTTTTTTTGGGGGGTGGGGTGTAACAAGTTGGCAGGCTTTAATTAACTAGTGGTGCTGCGGTAGCGTTGTCACCTCACAGTAAGACGCTGACTGGTTCGACTCTCAGCTAGAGCGTCTTCTGCGTGGAGACATGCGTGAATGGGCGTACCTTCGTTGAAGGTTGTGCGTTAGGGCTGGCAACTCAACACGTAAAAATAAACTGCCAATCATTAGCGGACCGGAGTTCCACTGTGGCGACCCCTAACCGGGAAAAGCCGAAAGACAAGATAGAGTGTTTTGCCAGAAATACTGGGGATGCAAATAGTTTTAACTATGAAAATGATTGTTTTGAGCTGGAACACAAGATTTGATTTACTCAAAGTACATTTAATGCTACTGTCTGCCAAAAAACACTTACTAAGCATGGAAATCAAAATCTAAACTTACTGTAACTGAAGTACCAAATATTGCATAGTAGTTAAAAGAACTGGAGGAAAAGAGAAGGAGCAAATTACATATAAATATATAGAATTTGTGGAAGCAATAATGCAGAATAATGTGCAGGAGGAGTGGGGAAAAGATGTCAGTAATTGAGCAATTTCAGTGAATGATAATTATTACAAAGAAAACATATATGTATATTGCAAGAAAACATTGAGAAACAGCATTATGGTTTGTTTTCTTTTCTATTAATCTATGTGTACCTATGTCACAGTTGCAACCGTGATTTAAAAATAACAAAACTATTTACCAGAATGTCATCAATTCTTGCTGTACACGTTACTAAAACTCATTACACAATATAACATTTATTAATATTTTTCTATTACTTGCTTGTTTTAATTTTAATAGTAAAATGTCTTCATAACACACACAAGAGACAATCTCTGGTTTCCTATTCTTTGTAGTCATTTTCCTGGTTGCTGTCAATAAGCACTAAGAAGTGGGAATTGAGTTATAGGTACACAGCCAGGAACTGGTGCATTAAACAACACAAAAAGTGCACAATGCTCGCAAGAAATATTGATTTATCTCCCAAAAAGATAGCAGAACTTAGTAACCATAAACCATATGCAACCAATCTGCTATAAGTATTCCATCTCCAACAACCAACATCTTCCTTTACATATATAATTTAAATCTTATGTGGAGTGATAAATGATGTAAAAATGTCCAACAGAAGAATCTCCAAAATAAAGATTTTTTTTGAGGATATTAAAATAATGCTTTAAACATTGTAGTTAAAGTTGAGGCACTCATTAGAAGAGTATAACCTCAACAGTTGCCTTTGATATGAAACTTACAGTTCTTAATTATTTTATATATTTTGGATAAATATGGTCTCTGTATCTTATCATTTGCTTTCAGATTTAGTGATGGAGAATGTGTGAATAATCTTTTTTTTAATTGTACCGGACATTAATTCAGTTATAGAGGTTAAGAACTGTACTATAAACCTGTTTTCCATATCCAAACCATATCCAAATATTCACCCATTAACAGTCAGTGTTAAGCACTTTCGTCTTTCTTAACATTAGATTCCAAAATTATAGACATTTTTTTAAGTTTAGCATATTTTGAAAACTCAGACTGTCTATACATTAGAGTATAAATGCTACAAGGATGTTTTCTTAACGTTTAACATACTGTATTGTTTCATTTAATGTTGAAAAACTATTACTTAATTCTATAAATTTGTATTTCTTGCTCTAGTTATACTCTCTACATGCCTGGCCAGACCATGCCTGAAAAGGGTCTTCAGCCCAGTGTACATATCCAGTTAACTAATGTAAAATACAATAAAATCAAATAAAAATATTCTGGTAAACTGGAAACCCCTGGAAAATCCATTATTTGTCTCTTTAAGCTAATTTAATAATAACTTGCCAAGCTATTCCACTCCTCAAAGCTTAGAAGAATTCTGAACTTCTCTGAAACCTTTTCTGACTCAGAAAAATCCATCTCCCCAGTCCTAGCCCTAGCTCATCTCCTTAGATAACTGCCAACCAATTCAGTAACTACTTCAAAACTACAGCACCATAACAGATGATTTAAAAAAAACACATCTTTCCTCTTTTTATTCAGTACATCCCTTCACATACAACCTCTTTCTTGACTAGATATGCATGTCAAATGTAAATATTAAGCTCTACAGATCATAATGAACTGACAGGCTTCCACCAAAATTATTATGAAATTGTAAGTAACAACCTTACCCTCCTCAAATAAATTATTTTTAAATACATTTTCACCAAAGCAGACAGCCCAGCATTAAGAAAACGAACTGTAATCTTCCATTTCTTAAAAGGCAATTCATCCAAATTTTCCCCCAACTACCAAAAAAAAAAAAAAAAAAAAAAAAAAAAAAAAAAAGTTGTTCTTTTGCCAATGGCTAAGCTACTACAAAAGGCAAGTATTATTCTAATTACATCCTTGCTACTGGATAATCTTTTGTCTCAAAAACCCAGCAAGGTTTCTACCCAAAAAACTGGTGCATAAACAGCATGCTGAAAGACTACAAACACAATATTCTCTGAACATAACTAAACATTGATAACACTTTTGCTATTGCTCATGCAAATAAAAACAAAAATACAGCTGACATATCATATCCGTGAAGGAAATTAAAATTTAAATACTGCATCTCTGAAAAAGAACTAAGACTTGCTGCACCCCTTACACCTTTACATCTATAAATATATGAGTGAGTTCACACAGTATTGGGATAAGGTGTAACATCTTTACCTGTACTGTTCCATTATCTCACTGTCTATCATGGACAGATTCTGATGAAACAGGGCATCTATGGAAAACACCAACTGATTCCCATTTCAACAAAACTGACTCATGAATAGCAAGTTGCATATCTACACTAGTGCTAGCTAGACCTGTCAAAATCTTCTAGTCTATGTGCTATCTTCAGAAAACTGGCCTTAATCCTAAATCCTTAGGACCTTGACTGGTTGAATAGGCATCTTATAAACAAACCATAAAATGGAATAATCTAAATTTGATCCAGTATGTCTGTACTGGTATACTCTAAGCCTCAATACTAGGCCCTCTTCTACCTATAACCAATATGTCTACTTCCTTACAAAAGGGTTCCTTGTTCCAATTTGCAAGTGTCTTAGTTGTGATGTGCTTAGCATAAACATTCTCTGTTTTGAACTTCACACACATTCACCTCAATCAACTTCTTTATGCAGAAAAATAAAGCCATGACTACAACCCAGTCCAACTAGGTTCAGTTAGCAACTTGGATACTGAAGAAACTTGCCAGAGAGAGAGACAGACCAAAGGAGGTGACAGCCTACTTACCAAACTCTGGAGGGAGGGCTGAGAGGCACATATGCAGAATGTGGACTTGGGTCCTTTGTGCAGAATGGGGATCAGTGCTACTGAAGAGCGGTCTCCCATGGAAGTAAGAGACAAGCCCTCACATATAATATTGCATGTCAACCTCTTAGGAGGAAACAGACATTTTCAGATGAAAGAAGGCCAAATCAGAAAATTCTTAATCTCCAGAGAATTCATACCTTCTGGCTCTCACCTCCAAATGAACAAATGGGCTATATTACAGGACCTTTTCCACTGGAGGAATAAAAGATCCAAATAGGTGGGTAGGAGAAAAGCTCAATACTCATTCAGCATCAGGAGGAAAAAAAAGCACTCATTCATTCACTTTAACAATGGTTAAATGATTCACGATCAGTAATTAATTTACTCAAACATCAAACTGTACATTCAAAACCAGCAACAAATTACTAATAAATCCATCCCTTATGAAAATTTGTTTGCCGGATGGCAGTAACCTAGAAGCTGTTCACAAATCAAAACAGGCAATTATCACACTGGAACAGGACTGAACAATAAAATCACATGTAAAACGTTTTGTACTCAACATAATGCTCCATCTGTGTTATCCATTTTCATTCTTCCTCAAATAAAATCTCTCAAGCTTCTCCCTTACACAGAATGCACCAAACCCAACTACCTCAGATCTTGTTTGCTACCTTAGTAGAAAGTAAAAGATGGAAATTGTCATGGAGAAGCTATACCTGGAGTTATGTGCATAATAAGTATATATAGGTCATCTAAATACTCATTCTTCCAGATGCCTTAAGGATGGGGGTTGGTTGGAGGAAGTTGAGGAAGAATGAAAATGGATAACACAGATGGAACATTACGGTGAGTACATAACTTCTTTACCTCATGTTGTCCATTTTCATTCTGTCCTCAACTGATGGGACAGAGTTCCCGCCTCCTAATTTCCAGGGCTATTCCTGAGCACCATAGAACCAAAAGATGCCCTTCCTCTGGAGATCAGATCTAATTTGTAATGAGTAATAAAGGTTTGGGGAATAGCTCATGTAGCTGCTGCACAAAAATCATCCATGGACACTCTGAAAAACTGAGGACGTTGCCATGGATCTGGTGGAATGGGCTTGAACAGGTTTTGTTAGAGTAATGTCCATTTTTTTATACACAAAGGAAATGCAATTTGTTATCCATCTAGATAAGAGTAACTTTGGTAACTGATTACCCAATGTTGGTTCTGCATATGAAACAAATAATTGGTCAGAATTTCTGATATTTTTAGTCCTATGTAAGTAACAACGCAACTGTCTATGAACATCTAATAAATGTAACATGTTAGAAAATTTGAGAAAGAATACTGGCAAAGTAAAAGATTTATTTATATTGGATTCTGACACCACATTAGAAAGAAATGACGGGTTGGTACATAAGGTAACTCTGTCTTTATGGAAAAACAACTATGGAGATTTTGAGCGCAATGCTCGGATCTCAGAAATTCTTCTGGCAGAGTTAATGGCTACTAAGAAAATTGTTTTCCAAGAAAGATATCCGAGTTTGCATATAGCTGAGAGTTCAAAGAGATTGTGTAAGAGACTGCAGCACAAGGTTCAGGTCCCAAGGGAGAGTAGGATATTTAAAGGGGGGGCCTTAAGATCTTTAAAGGGGGAAGAGTAAATTGCCTTTCAAAAATGCTTTGCTGAACTTATGGGATGCTACAGAAGAACCATTTATTCCAACAAGAAAATTTGATATCGCTGCTAATTGTATTTTAACAGTAGACAAACTAGTTCCTTCTTCAAAAAGATGTGCTAGAAATTCCAAGATATCATGAATGGGTACTGTGAAAGATTCAATATTATGTTTTTGAGCCCAAAAAACAAATCTCTTCCATTTGCTGGAGTGTAGTTTCCTGGTGAAAGGTTTATGGGTGGACAAAAGAATATGACGGACAGGAAAAGAGAGCATAGCTTGTCTGCCTATTAATGGAACTGGAGAAACCAGGCAGCCAGTCTGAGGTTTACTTTATCTGGATGTATCATGCCTGTTAGGTGAGATAGGAGGTCCGGAGTCGGATCCAGAAACCAAGGTGGTTGAATCAGGTGCGGCCACAGGAAGGGAAACCAAACTTGTCGAGGCCAATAAGGACCAATGAGGATGACGTTGCTTTTCAATCTTATAGCTTTCTGAAGAAATTTGGGAATTAATAGAGTGGAAGGATAAGCAAAAAGGAGACCTGGGGGCCAATAATGAAGTAGAGTGTCCCTCGGGGATTTCCCCTGTGGAGGGATTAGGGCAAAGAAGCTGCAGCACTTGTTGCTCAGGAGGGACGCAAATAGATTGCAGCAAGGCTGGCCCCACTGATGGAAGATCATGTTCGCAATCTTTCTGTTGAGGGACCATTCCTGAGTTAGAACACTGCACCTGCTCAATTTGTCTGCTATCATATTGGACTTCCCTACAATGTGCTTTGATAAAAGAAAGTGGTTGGAAGAGACAGCCCACTGCCACACACTGACAGCTTCTAGACACAATGGGTAGGATTTGGTTCCTCCCTGTTTGTTAATGTACCAGACGACTGACATGTTTACCGACTGTACTGCAATTCTCCCCAAAGGGAGAGCATTCGGAAATGCCTGCAATGCTAACAGCTCTGCTCTCATCTCTAGGACATTTATATGCAAATTGCCCTCCTCATGGGACCAGGTGCCTTGGACAGTCTTCCCCAGATAATGCCCCCCCCCCCCAAGCTGGGAAGCATCTGTGTCACTATGGCCTTGGGCTGAGGGGGAATGAACAGATGACCTTGTAGAACCTAGTCTGAACGAATCCACCACTTGAGATCTCTCTTGCAGGTGTGAGTGATTCTTATCTGGTAAGACATAGGCTGATAAAGAATTGACCATTGAGCAGCTAACATCCATTGAAGAATTCTCATATAAAACCTGGCAAGTGGTACTAACGTTACTGCTGCCGCCATTGATCTCAGAGCCTGAAGGACCAGGCAGGCTGAAACTTGAGGTGCTGCAGATTATCTTTTTGATTTGGAATCTTACAGTCTGAACTCTCAGTAATGGAAGGGAAGCAATGGTTGTTTTTGTATTGAGAATGGCTCCTATAAACTCTAAACTCTAAGTTGGATGCAGATGAGACTTGTCGTAGTTTATGGTTATCCACACAAGAGACCAAGTCTGGAGAACCTGATCTCTTGCACATATGAGTTGATGCCTGGTTGGAGCAGTAATCAGCCAGTCGTCTAGATATGGAAACACTCAGAATCCTTGCAGTCTTAGGTGAGCTGCTACTACTGCCACACACTTGGTAAACACCCTGGGGGCTGTAGTGAGTCCAAAGGGCAACACTGTGAATTGATAATGAAGTGTAAATACCTTCAGGATTGTCTGTTCATCTTTATATGATGGTACGCATCCTTAAGGTCTATACAGCACATCCAGTTGTCTTTGCCCAGAAAGGGGAGAAGGGACTGAACCGTGACTATCCGAAACTTGATTCTTCGAGCTGTCTTGTTTAGTTTGGAGAGATCCAGAATTGGTCTCAAGTTCCCTATTTTCTTTGGCACCAAAAAGAACCTTGAGTAAGTTCCAGATTCTATCAGATGCGGTGGGACCTCCTGGATGATTCTCTTCCAGCAGCCTTTGTATTTGAACTGCTGTTTGTTCCATCTGACTGGGTGGATCATCAGGATTTTTCTTGAGATTGGAGGTGAAAGGGAAAAGGGTATTATACAGCCTCAGTAAATAACCTTCTGCACCCAAGTATATTTTTTTATATCTAGCCAAGCTCTCTGGTGCAGGGGTAATCATCTCCAGACGGTCTCTAGAGATAGACAATTGGGCCTCCATTCAAGAATGCTGGTAGGGTTTGTCAAAGAACGATTCTCTGAAATACTGGCTCTGTGAGCCACTTCTGCCACAGGGGCATCTTCGTCCATTAGAGTTCCCTCCGTTGCCTCTGGGGGAACCTCCTCCAAGTGTGTCTTGAAAAGGACCCTGAGACATTTTGAACCACATTTTACAACCACCACATTGATTCCTGGAAAAGGTTCATCGAGGAGTCAATAAATGCACCCCCACGGCAGACAGGTTCTTTCCATATTTTTCATACTTGGACAGAGTGTCTTACACTTTGGGGCAGAATAAAGACACTATCAAAAGGGACATTGATGAAAGACAATTTGAAAGGGTTCACAAACTCAGAGAGGCACATCCAGGCATGTCTCCTTATGGAAATACCTGAACCCACTGCCCTTGAGGTTCCCTCCTCTACGTGAGATCAACCTCATGGATAAATTGGATATGGAATGTAGGGGCGTCAGCTGGAAAGTAATAGATGCCTGAACGTCATCAGAAACAGCACCCAAGAGGGCATTTGATAACTCCTTGACCAAATCTCTCTGTAGTCTAGTAAAGTGTGACAAATAGTTGCTGAAGTATGGGCACGCTTTCCAAATCTGTCAATCACTCATGACTCATGGTTGGGAGGGTGGACAGTGGAACTTTCCTCAGCTAGTTCCTTCTTGGTGGCCACCACAATGACCATGGCATCAATAGGAATTCTCTTTCCTCAAAACTGCCTACCCATAGGTGGTGCCATTATCCTATCGGGTCTGCGAGGAATGAGCTCTATGGTGTCGGGGTTCTTTCACACCCACTGTGAGATCAAGTCAATGAGCTCATCAGCAGGTGGAGTCACCCAGGAGGTAAAGGGTCCAGTACCAAAGGCCTCCAGGAGAACAGATTCCTCAGATGTGGGGTTGCTGGGCATCCAACCTCCTCTCTGCTTAAGAAGTTCTAAGATGTTTCCAAAGGAGACATCTTCAGGAGGTAATCACGGGGACCCTTCACCTTCATCGAAATCTGTCTCTTCAGTGATGGACACCTTTGGGGAGTTTATGTGTTTCCTCTTACATGTCCTCTTCTTTTGGAACTCCTCAGTGGGGTGCTCTGCAGAGGTATCAGAAGAGGAGATTACAATTCTCTGGGTGGGAAGCTGGGTTTTGGTACTGGCTATCGCTGTGGAAGGAGATGATGAGGCTCAGAGTGCTGAGACATCATGGTAAAAGACTTAGGATCCAAGGGGGATGGCTCCATCAGAACTGTCAAGGCAGAAAATACTCTTTTCGAAGCCTTGAAGGCAGAGTGGCTTGGAGAGACAGAGAGGATGTCAGATAAGAGAAGACAAGCTACTGAACTGTAGGCTTCCCCTGCTCTGAGGACAAAACCTCTGAAGTGGAAGCTGGAGCTGAGCTGTTCAGTGCCAAAGCACCGAGGTGCAGAGATGGCTCTGAAAGCCTCAAAGTCGACGAATGCAGCACCTCGGATCAGACAGGCAGACTATGGCTCCAGCAGCTCTCTGTATACAACGGGACTGGAGCTCTCAGAGAAAAATCTCAGATCCGAGGATAAAGTTATAGTCGGATCTAAGCAAGATGAATCCAGATGACTCGGTTCCAAAATCTTTGAAGGTACAGGAGTCAGAGGAGGAATTTGTAAAGGGGGAGTAGCAGACATACAGATCTCCTGACCCAGAGGGGTAGGAGCCAAAGAACACCAATCTGGCTCTATTCCAAGAGATTTTCACCAGTCTCTCCACATCTTCTTCTGTAAGGCTTCTGGAAGTATGTGTAGAGTACATGGAAAGAGACCCAGGTCTTTCTAAAAATGGGGAGGGTACCCTGCCAGGGACCAGATCCAGTGATGGAGAGTACCTTGTTCTAGGAAGCAACTTGGCAGTCTGAAAGTCAGGTTCGGATTGCACTGGATCCAACAAAGTCGAACCTGAGAGCTTTGTTTTCATTGGATCCGACTTTAGGGGGTGTCAGACCAGATACTTTTTCCTTAGCAGGATTTTTAATTTTTGCCTTTTTTACATCTGGGGTTGAGGCTGGGTCCTTATGAGACCTTGTTCTTGAGGAGTCCAAAGCTGAGGAGAAGGATGATGGCTTCAAAGAAGAGGTTTTTGAAAGTTTTGTCTTAGAGGGAGAACCCTCCGATATAGCCTCTCCAAATGAAGAAGGAAGAAGACCCTTCAGTATCAGCTTATTTTTACATTCTATTAACACCCAGGGATTAAAGCTGTGCAATACAGAGCAGTCCTCCTGTAAATGGAGAGGGCCTAGAAAATAGATACAGTGTGTGGGCAACTGAAAGTGGCAATCTGTGTCCACAAAACAAGTATATAAATGTGGGTAAGGGGTAGTAACAAGTTTTTTAAGTAAGGAATACAAGAAATAACACACTTATCTGAAGAATGCTAGGGAGAGATGGAAGATCACATTTTTTGCTTGAAGTGGCAAACAAGATCTGGGGTAATTGAGGTTGGTGCATTCTGGGTACGGGGAAGCTCAAGAGTTTTTGGTTGCCACGAGCTTTAGCAATGGCCTAGTTGGATCCGAATAATCAGATCTGAACCTATCAGTTCAGGACAGAATGAAAATTAACATCAGATCAAATTTTATTTAATAGGTACAAAATTCTCCTGGAATTCTGTACTGATATAAATTTTACTTACACCATTACATATGACTATACAGTAGAAATGCATCAGTTCTGACCAACAATCCAATATGATAAACTTTAGTGGTCTAAACTCTATAGAACAGACTTCCCTGTCAACTCTGTGTTATACATTAGTAACAATTCCTGCCCTGTTTTACTTACACTAATGGATAGGTCACTTACATCCGCCACAGCTCTCGCACTGCAAGTCGCAAAATCAAGAATCACTGTGGTAACGCCACACTTATGGTTCTAAACTTTGGAATGCACACCACTGGCTGTCTAACATATAAAATATGATCATCACAGACACATTTCAAGACATGTTTTAATCTACTTTATCAACACATGTCCAAGTGGTATTCCTTAATGAATATCAGCTTTTAAATATTAACAATACAAGCCCTAAACAATCTCACAGCTGTGCCTGTATTCTATTATTTCTGTTTTCTCAGATTTCATACTGTATCTATCCATTTGCCTTTCTTTTTCTTGCCTCTTTCTTTCTTAGTATTTCACTGACCATCATTCCCCCAGGCTACCCTCAAGATTCATTCACACCACTTCTGACAGTTATATAGACCAGTTGATCCTGGGGCAGGGATTGGTAGAACTGAAAGTGGAAGCTGTCAATATAGGGACAAACAAGGAATGGTTTGCTTGCCTTAGCCTTAAACTTTTTCTGTAAGCTCAGTAAGCATTCCAGGAGAATGTGCAACAGGTATAGCAGGGGACTGTCACTCACTTCCACAACTAATGTAAACCTGCCTTCCAGGAAGACCACATTGTGCACTTCTCTCAGGTTTCCACCACAGACCTCATGCACTTGGTGTTCCCCTGGACATGTGGTCCACATCCTCTTCCTTTAGAAAGATGATCAGGCACAGTTCCCTTCAATTCTCTCCCTCCCTCCCCTGTTAGCTAGAGAAGATACCCAAGCTGCTACTCAGGTCGCCTGAGCTGTAGTCCATACTTTATCCCTTTACACCACGTTAGAGTTTATATTTTAGCCCTTAAAAGCTACATTTCTGCAGAGAACATTGTGACCCACTGCAGTAGTACATTACTGTACAAGAAACAACTTCTGTCAGTCCTGTATTGGACTAAGTAATCTGCAAACAACATGACAATAAGAAATAGTACTGCACAGAATGTGTAGATACCTGCAGTAATTTACTATACTTATGTTTCAGCTCTAGCTATTTTCTTTCAATCTAATATCACTAACACACATACTTAACAGGGTTCCAAACTGAATTCTATTTAGGTTATGTACTGCACTGCAACTATTATCTCTACTGTGCTCTGAAACTGCTATGTGAATATGACTGATTTTTAAAGCGATAGACTGTGAATCTGCTTTGTATATGTAGCTGGGAAAATTATTAATGCAACTATAAATCTGTAGGACTGGTTATTATGTTTTATTTACTGGTAAAGCCCGATTGGGCACAAGTCTCATTTTCAATGGAGGCCTAGGGAGAAAAGCAGCACATAAAATAAAATTTCACAATGAACAATAATAACAAATTAAACATTTGAAACACTACTTTGCAGGTAATACTGAGACATAACAGTAGAACTATTTATCATATACATTAGAAGTTAAATTACTGTAGATAAATCAGACATGTTAACATGCAATACCTCGAGACACAAGGGTAATGATAACGAACATTAAATTAAATGAAGCTGGATGTCACTAGAACATGAACAGAATGCGATGGAAAAAAATATCCCCTGCTTTTTGCTGCTATTTGTTAATAAGCTTACTATATACTGTGTTGTTATTCTACTACGAAAATTATTTTAACTTTTTCTTTTTCATACTGGTGCATGAAGTTTTTCTCCATGGGTCTCGGCTGAAAAGGGGATTTGCTTTTGCTGACCCACTAGGGCTATACTGTTAAAACACAAATAAATAAATGTTTAATGTTGAACCACTACTTCAGGGCACAATTGTCATTTGAGTACACGACTGTTCATGAATGTACATAATATATTTGATTTTTCTGCCCAAACACCCTCCCTCCTCTCAAAAGTGACAACTAAGTCCCACTTCCACTAATCCATGTCTTCGCTTTTCCAAAATGGAAAAGACAGCAAGGGAACACAGCCATCATCCAGTGGAGGTTAAGCTACTTATTAGTGCTCCTAAGGTCACTTCTCATGGCAGATTAGAGAAGTAATACTGAAACCAGACCTCCAACACTGGCCCAATAATGCATGGTTCAACACAAACAAAAAATCTGGAAGCACTGCTGCATGTTGTTTAGTAAGCAGATATGTCCCTCCTTGGCCCTTTTTGCAATTGCTACACCACCCAACTCTTACATTAGCTGACAGTTGCAAATACAACTGAACCACCCCTCTCCCTCCACTGAGATGGGCAAGTGAGCCTGGCCACTCCCTTCTATTCCCCCCTCCCCCTAGTTTTCTCTTCCAGCACCTGGACCTGCTAAAACATTCTGAAGTAGCAAAAGAAACAGCCTGACTAAAGCAGAGTCCTTCATGATTATGAAGGAATTCTGTGGCAACTGATGACTTCATGACCTACATGTAAAAATGGCCCACCACCAGCCAATTAGGGTTTCATGAGTTGTCAACAGAGAAACCACTGAACTCCCATAAAAGTATAAACGAGTTACACTGTAGTCAAAATAAACACAGCATGCTACAATTTGCACCTAGCCCATGGACCCATTCAGATAAGTTAGTGAGCCTGGCTAGAATACAAGCCTCATTAATTCTGGCTTTAGAATTTATTTTGCATTTATTTACTGGCTTTGTCCGACTTTTTTTTTTACTAACACCCTTATTAAATTATCACTTAAGACATAGGCAAAGATACATCAATATAAATAAAAACAAATAATATTAACATTTTTCACTTACATAAATTGTACATCATATATGTGCGCTTTTTTATAATTATAAATCCAACATTACATAAATTGCTCAATTCTTACCTTCCCTTAAACTCCACTCTTCCTCCTCCGAAACATTATTCCGCATGTACTGTTCCCACAACTTATCTGTTCCTATATAATTTGCTCCTTCCTTTATCTAAATATCCCACTTCCAGTTCTTTTATCTCATATTCAATACTTCAAATGCAGTTGGTTTAGACTTAGATTTTTACTTTCTAGTAACTGCTTTTTTGGCAGCCACCAGAATTAAACTTAAGAAGGCTTTACAGTGTCTACGCAATTCAGATCCTGTGTCACAGCCTCAAAAGAATCTTTTGATCTACCACTCATTTTGGTAATCTCCCTACTCATTACACTTCCAAAGCATATGTTCCCAGTCCATAGGTTGGTACTAGGCTATCGGCCCTAGGGTCTATGCAAGCCTAGCCATAACAATTCCCTGGATATTTCTTCCCACAATATTTAATTCTCTGGACCCTTGTCTAGCAGGGCGACTGACATGATCCCCGGGGTGAATTTCCTATCTCCCACCCAATCATCAAGGTTCCTTTTGAAGAGGGCCAAGGAGGCGCTCTGCTTTACATGTATGAGCAGTCTAGAGTATGGGGAGTCCCTGGGTCAGGAACCTATCCCTCCAGCATGTTTTGTTCATTGTGATGACAAGGTTTAGATCCCTGGAACGTGTGACTCTGAGGCATTGGGATTTCTTTAAGTGGAGCATGTCCAACAGCTCAGGGTTTGACATGGCCTTGTATGTTAAGCAGAGATCGCCTCTGAGTAGACGATATGCCACAGAGTATAGCTGGAGTTTTTTTAGACGGTCAGCATATGGCATCTGCTTTAGGCCTGTGATTCTTTTAGTGAGGTATTTCTGTGGCCTTTCCAGCTGTTGCAGATGTCTTGTGAGGTACATACCAAATGGAGCATTATACTCTATAATGGGTCTAATGAGGGATGAGTACAGTGGGACAATGACCTCCTTTTTTCTGGATGAAAAGCCCTTAGTGATGAGGTTTGCCACATAGAAGGATTTCCTGACTGTTGTGGCGATGTGGTTATTGAAAGTGAGACCACTGTCCACCTGTGTCCCCAAGTCTCTCATCACACTTTCGATGTTTAGTGTCCTGCCACCTATGTGATAATTCATGGGTACATGTTTTTTTCCAAAGGGGATAACTATACATTTCTTGGCATTAAGCTTGAGCCCATGGCTCAGGCACCAGGCATCTGTTTCTGTAAGGCCCTTTTGTAGAATATCCACATAATTTGGGGATTCAATAATGGCTCCCATTTTGCAGTCATCTGCGAACTTTGTTAGCCAGAGTCCCTTAGTTTTGGCCTGTACTTCAGAGAAGTAGATGCCAAACAAGAGTGGTCCCAGGACTGAACCCTGAGGTACGCCACTTGTCTGGAGCTGGATTTGGAGATGGCTACTTTTATAGTCTGGGTTCTGTCAGTAAGCCAGTTGGCAACCCATCGAGTGATGTAGGGATTTATGCCCAGCTTAGTAAGTTTATCTATGATTCCAGAGTGGGGGATGGTGTCAAAGCCCTTGGCGAGGTCCAGACAGGTTGTGTGGACTGCCTTACCCTCGTCCACAGCTCTGGAGACTGATTTGAAGAAGTCAATCAGATTCAGGAGACAAGATCGGCCCTTCACAAACCCAAAGTTACCCCTTTACTTCCCATCACACCTCCAACATTTGTAATCTACCTGAGGAAGACTTCTTTGAAGCCTACTTGAGGTATGAAAATACCTGTGCAGACACTTCCAAGCAAAAATCCTAAACCTTCTGGACTTTCTTGCATACACAGGAGTCATACATACATACATCCTCCCATACTTTCCTTGTATATTCCTTGTAGAGTCTCTCTCCCCGATCTTTTCTAACCTTCAGATTGACTCTTGTAATTATTGTGCAATATTTTGCACACCCTACTAAGTATCCTGCTTTTAGCAGCAGCTTCTGTTCTAGATTCAACTAAAATCTCTACAGGAGAAAGTCTTTCAGTTAGGATTCCTATTAGGATTCCTGTATCTTCTTTCTCTCTCTGCCTATACTCTGATGTCAATCCCTGGTAGGAAAGGCAGTCACCAGCCTGCAGTCCAGATGTCTTCTTGGCCTTATCCCACTCTATTAACTTTCCCTTTCTAGTTATTTGCTACCAATATCTTGGTTCCTCTGCCAATCTTCTCCAGTAAATTCCAGACCCTCTTGCCCATTTTTGATATCTCTATACTTGCAGTCAACCCTATCAGCAAAACCTCCTTTCTCATGTTGGCTTAGTTCTTTGAATACTTTCTGTTACTTTATGAATACAATATGCTGTATGGCTGCTATTATTCTCCTTCAGGATCTGCATTCAAAATCTTACCCTGTTTCTTGACCTCCCCCACCTATTTCATCACCTTGTCTTAGCACTTTGAATTACAACCCTCTGCTTGTGTTATGTATATGAACCTTAATTGTGCATCTATACAATATCCCTTCAAACCAAGTAATCCTAAACCACCTTGTTCTATTGGAAGTACCAGTTTATCCCACTTAACTCTAGCCCTCCCAGATAAATTCCTTCAACTCTTTACTAATTTTTATTATTGAATTATCACTTGTGACTTAGGCAAACTTACACTGATATAAAACTAAAGCCATATTAACAAGTTCAGAACTGCAGCCATAATACATCACATATACTGTTGTATACAATATAATCAATCCCATATTACATAAATTGTTCAGTTCCTGTCTTCTCTTAAACATCACTCTTCCTCCAAAACAATATTCTGCATGTATTACTATGACACTTTTTATTTCTATGTAATTTACACCTACCATTTTCTAAAGATCCCACTTCACACTCCTTTACCTCTGTTACAATATTCACTACTTCAAGTTTGGTTAGTTTTAGACTTTGATTTCCATATCCTAGTAATTGCTTTCTGACAGCCACAAGAATTAAACTCAACAAGGCCTTAGTATGTCTAAGCAATTCAGATCCTGTATCCCAGCTGAAAAATATTTCCTTAGTTACACTCATTTGCTCACCATGTATTCCTGAAAGACTACTTTGTAGGGAATATTTAAAGTCTGCCAACTGCACTCCAAAAACATATGCGCCGAGGTACCTCTTTCTGTTCCATTACACCTCCAACATTTGCCATCTACTTGAGGAAAAATTCTTTAAAGTCTATTTGAGATAGTACCTATGTAAACACTTCCAGGCAAAAATCCTAAATCTTCTAAACTGTTTCATATTTGGAAGCCATACATGACTTCCATTGTTTCTTTGTACATTGCTTATCTAATCTCTCTTCCCAATCTTTTCTGACCTCCTCTGACTGATTCCTATAGTTACTGTGCAATGTTTTATATGTCCTACTAATTATCCTTTTTAACAGCAGATTAAAGTTAAAAGTTGAATGTGTTGCTAAATATTCTGTCAGTGTTCTCTTCGTACACTCACACTATCTTCCTTCATAGAGCAGAGCCTGCAGACACTACATCTGACCCTGATATTGTAGGAGCTCTGTCACAAAGCCCTACACCTACAAGTTTACTGAGACATTTGCCATTGTTTCATCATAGCCTGCAGTCACTACATAGGACCACAATACTGCAAAAGCTCTGTCACAAAGCCCTACACCTACAAGTGTACTGAGACTTTTGGCATTGTTTCATAGCCTGCGGTTACTACATTTGACCCTGACATTGCAGGAGATCTGTCACAAAGTCCTGCGCCTACAATTTTACTGAGACTTTTGTCATTGTTTCATAGCCTGTGTTCACTAAATCTGACCCCGATATTACAGGAGCTCTGTCATAAAGTCCTGCACCTACAAGTGTACCGAGACTGGACTCGGTCAACAAAGCCCGTGACACCAGCAAATTAGTATCCGCAGTATTTCTATATTTATCAAACACATTTGACATGGTATCCCACCCCAAACTCCTTAAAGAACTTTCCAAAATTGGTCTATCCTCCTCCTCCTCCTCCTCCTCCTCCTCACTTCAGTGTTTTCTAGCTACCTAGCTGACAGGCAGCAAGCAGTAAAATGGCAAGGCTCTATCTACCCATATCACAACAATCCCACAGGTGTACCTCAAGGATCCATCCTTGGCCCATTACTCTTTAATGTCTTCATCAATAACTTGCATACTGGCACTCTAATCCAATATGCAGATGACTCCACTATTATCTGCATACCGGACATTAACTCACCTACAACACATAACATAACAAGTTTTTTCTTCCATAGAAACATGGCTCTCCAATGCTGAACTCCTACCAAAAAAAAAAAACAGCTCCAACAAAACAAACTTCAAGATCTTTTCAGCCAACAATACTGAAATTGAATTGGCTCAGCATACCAAACTACTAGGTGTCACAAGTGACTCTAATCTCAAGTTTGACCTACACATACAAAACAGTACAAAAACAAAAAAAAAAAAAAACAACACCAACAACTAGGCATGCTATACAGGAATAAAAACTCCCTCACAGCAGTTACCAAAATTACCCTGACCAAAACCTACCTCTTGCTCTAACAGTTATATGGGGCCCCAATTCTAACTAACTTACATACTGCCATAAGAAAAAAAAACAAGAAAGATGCTATAATAAAACTGTCAAATTTGCCATAAACCTCTAACTCATCACTGTAAAGCCCTACATTCTCTAAAATGGCTTGATCTCACTCTCCACCTTCAATATGTACAACTCACTATGGTACATAAAATCATCCACAATCCACTAGCTTGTCCTGCTCTTAGCACATTAATTAACTTTTATATTCCAAACATCTCAGATCTGAGCACAAGCACCTCCTCACAACTAATAAACCTAACAAAACCCCAAACCTAAGCCTTTACTCCTGCTCTATGACAAAATAAAGAAGTTATGTTCTTACCATAACGTTCCATCTGAGTAGTAGACTTCATTCTTCTGCACATATGGGTATACGGATCCGAGCCGGCAAAACTTTTCAAGCATCAGCTCCGAGCTCCAAGCTCCTCCCTTACCTACATTACATTACTTCCTCCTATCTAGCCCCGGATCGAGTTTGCTGACACTAAATGGCAACATAACCACAATTCTAAACAGGAAAAAACCTGAAGAGTGAGGGGGATGGAGGGAGGGAAGGTGCAGAAGAATGAAGTCTACTACTCAGATGGAACGTTATGATAAGAACATAACTTCTTTATCTGAAGTAGTTGACTTCATTCATTCTGCACATTGGGACACAGTCCCCAGCTACTAATATTCCTGGGAGGCCCTTATGGAAGGATATTTCTGAGCATTGCAGAGCCAAAGGATGCTCTCCCTCAAGAAATAAGATCCAATTTATAATGAGATGAATGTGTGCGAATTGGCCCAAGTCGCTGCCGCACAGATATCATCTAACGGAACTCTTGACCAGAAAGCTGCAGAAGTGGCCATTGCTCTAGTGGAATGAGCCTTCAATACACCAGGAGGAGGCAAACCTTTGTCCTTATAAACCTGTGCAATACAAATAGTTATCCACCTTGCTAAGGACACTTTCAAAACTGCTTTGCCAAAAAATGGTTCAGAAAAGGATACAAACAATTGATCTGACTTCCGGAAGGGTTTAGTCCTATGGAGGTAAAAACGAAGCTTTCTATGGACATCCAATAAATGAAGCTTACGTTCACCTCTATTTTGGAAATTTGGGAAGAAGACTGGCAAATTTATAGACTGATTAGTACTGGCTGCTGAGGACACCTTGGAAAGAAAGGAAGGATTCGTACGCAGCAAAACCCTATCCTTATAGAAAACCAAATAGGGGGGCAAGGAGGATAAAGCCTGCAACTCTGAAACTCTCTTGGCTGAAGTGATGGCGACCAAGAAGGCTGTCTTCCATGACAAAAACTTCATCAGAACTGAACTGGCTGGCTCGAAAGGGGGAGAGGTCAAAGCCTGAAGGACTAAAGTCAGAGCCCAGGGAGGCACTGTTTCTTTAACTGGTGGTCGCAATAAAAAAGTGCCCTTCAGGAAAGCTTTACACAGTTTGGCAGAAGCCACAGCAACCGTATTTTCACCCACATGAAAATTAGAAATGGCAGCCAGCTGAACCTTGATGGTGGAAGCACTAGTGCCTGATCGAAAAAGATCGACCAGAAAATCCAGTATGACCGAAAGGGGGGCTGTAAATGGGTTCAGATTGCGCTGAGAGGCCCAAAAGCAAAAACGTCTCCACTTGCTATTGTAGAGTTTCCTAGTGGAGGCTTTAAGAGAAGCTACCAGAATATTCTTAACAGGGGACGAAAGTCCAGGAGTCCTGATGATCATGGGAACTGGAGCAGCCACATCATCAGCTTGAGACTGTCCAGGTTGAGCAGGGGCAAGCTTGACGGGTGAGAAATCAGATCCGGGCATGGATCTAGAGTCCATGGAGGAACCAACAGGTGAGACCATAGGTAGGGAAACCACACTTGACGCGGCCAGAAGGGAGCTATGAGAATGACTTTGCACTGCAGCCGGCAAGCTCTCTGAAGGAACTTCACAATAAGAGGTAACGGGGGATAAGCATACAGAAGCCCGGGAGGCCAAGCATGGACTAGAGCATCCCTGGAGACATCCCCCGGAGGGGGGATCAGAGCGAAGAAGTTGCTGCACTTCGCGTTGGAAGGAGATGCGAAGAGATCGCAGCAAGGTTGACCCCAAACATGGAAGATCTTCTCCGCCACTGATTGTTTTCAGAGACCACTCATAAGGCAGGATTGCCCTGCTGAGACTGTCCGCTAGAATGTTGGAGCGTCCCGGGATATGCGTTGCTATGAGAAAACGGCTGGTGGATATGGCCCACTCCCAAACCCTCATGTCCTCACGACAAAGGGGGCAGGATCGGGTCCCTCCCTGTTTGTTTATATACCAGACTACAGACATGTTGTCTGATTGAATGGCTACTGTCCCCGGAGGTAGGACAGGGTGGAAGGCTCTCAACGCTAAAAGCACTGCCCTCATCTCCAGGACACTCATGTGTAGCTTGGTCTCTGGAGGGGACCACGTGCCTTGGACCGTTCTTCCCAGGAAGTGCCCCCCCCCCCCGAGCTGGGAAGCATCCGTGGTCACCGTGGCTTGAGCCGGAGGGGCTAGAAAGTTACGCCCTGCGAAAATATCCGCTGATTTAAGCCACCACAGTAGTGACATTCTGCATGTCCGATTGATTCGGATGTGGAAATCCATCGGAAGGTCTAGCCAGGACCACTGAACTGCCAGATTCCACTGAAGGACCCTCATGTGAAGACGTGCAAGAGGGAGGATAGAGATTGCAGCTGCCATCGAACCCAGGGCCCTGAGAACATCGGCTGCTTTGACTACCGAGTGATCCAAGATCGCCGATGCATGGAGTCTGAGATTTTCTATCCTTTCCGGGGTGAGAAAAATCTTTGCTTGAATATAATCCAACCTAGCCCCGATGAAGTCTATGATCTGAACCGGAGCCAGGTGTGACTTGTTGACACTGATCGTGATGCCTAACTTGTGAGCCAGACCGAGGAAGTAATGTAGGGCCTGACACAAGCGACGTTTGGTGGATGCAGCGAAGAGCCAGTAGTCTAGGTAGGGGAATACCTGAATGCCCTGAAGTCTCAGGTGAGCAGCTACGACCGCCATAACCTTGGTGAACACCCTGGGGGCTGTGGTGAGACCAAAGGGCAGGGCTCTGAATTGAAAGTGACTGGCCCCTAGCCAGAAGCGTAGAAACCTCCTGGAGCTCCTGTAGACCTTGATGTGATAGTAAGCGTCCTGGAGGTCTAACGAGCACATCCAGTCGCATTCTCTCAGAAACAGTAGAATGGACTGTAGAGTGACCATCCGGAATTTTTCTTTCTCTACCAACAGGTTGAGGATAGACAGGTCCAGAATGGGCCTGAAGCCCCAGTCTTCTTTGGCACTAAGAAGAACCTGGAGTAGATGCCTGATCCGGATTGATCTGGGGGGACAGGCTCGATTGCTCGTTTTTGTAGCAGCTTCGAAACCTCTAAAGCTGCAGCCTTCCTGTGAGCGGGTGGAACATCCAGAAGGCGTGCTGGAGTAATGGGACATGAAATGAAGAGGATAGAATATCCTCTGGATATGATGTTTAACACCCAGTGGTCTGCAGTAATGGACTCCCATGCCGCGGAAAATCTTCCCCCGACTGCCTCCAGAGTAGAGCAGCCGGGCAACCCCTCAGGGTTGCTGTGCGGGTCTGTCGGAAAAGGGTTCCCTAGACCCGAAGTTTCTGGGACCCCCTCTGCCTCTGGGCCGGCGTTGGTCTTGTCCCCTTTCTGCCTCTGAGGGACGAATACTCCCGAGTGTCACGAAAGGACTGTGATTTCCGGAACAACATCTTCTTTTCCCCCTTTTGGTTCCTGGAATAGGACCTCTGTGGGTTAGAGAAGCAGATTCCGACAGCTGACAAAGTCTTTCCGTCCTTCTCACTCTGGGTTAGTGTGTCACTTACAGTCTTTCCAAATAGGGATGATCCATCGAAGGGGGCATTGATGAAAGACGCCTTAAAGGGGTCCACAAATTGACACAACCTGATCCAGGTGTGATGCCTCAAGGCAATGCCTGAACCAGCGGCCATAGCGGCTCCCTCCATAGCATGAGAGAGGAGACGCATAGAGGTATTAGTCACTGATTTCAGTGTAGTCATCTTCGCAGTGAAAGACTGCTTGTCCTGCTGTGACAGAGACTCCGGGGGCGACTCAGTTAATTCCGATATAAGGTCTCGCTGCAGTCGGATAACATGTGCCAAGTAATTCGGCGCATGAATAGAAAATGTCGCTGACGAATACATGCACTTCCTGAAACGATCCATCGACCTGGACTCTTTGTCTGGTGGATGAACCGAGAAACTCTCCTGTGCCAGTTCCTTCTTTGTGGCAGCTGCAACCACCAAAGCGTCTACCGGGGCTCCTTTAGACCATGCCTGCCTGTCTTGACGGCGGGGAAAGAATTTTGTCTGGCCTTTTGGGTACAGGCTCTATGGTGTCAGGATCCTTCCATGCCCTGGTGGTGATCAGGTCCACCAAAGGATCCGCTGGAGGGGAGACCCAGGAAGTAGATGGGCCCGCGCCAAAGGCCTCCAGGAATACGGACTCATCCGCAGAGGGTTTGGGAGCTGACCAACCTCCCCTTTGGTGGAGGATCTCCATAATGTCTTCGAACGAGACGTCCTCGGTAGGTGATCTGGGGGAATCCTCTCCTTCATCCAAGTCCGTATCAGTGGTAATGGACTCAGGGGAGTCCAAGTGCCTCCTCTTACACTTGCACTTATGAGGTTCTTCTCCAGTGGGGCTCTCTGGAGAGGATTCATAAGCCTCTGGGGGTTCCCTGAGGTGAACAGCCTGGGCTGCTTTGGCATGGGCTGTCCCTGCGACAGAGTAATGGCAGCAGAATCCAAAATCAGAGGGGTCTGGGTAGGATCCGAGTAGGTGGGCTGTGGTCTCAACCCCTGGGAGAGAACCCTTTCCACTGCCCCAAATGCCGATGGAGAACACACCTCCGTAGAACATAAGAATGAGGCTCTCCCCGGCACCGAAGCAGGGATCGGAGCCGACGTCAGGGTAGTCTGGGCGAGATCTCGACCCTCGGGTCTGACTCCCCGACCACGGCTCCGAGAGTCCCCCGGATCTGAGATCGAATCCGAGGAACTCAAGGTAACGGCCTGCGTTGAGGACACGAGAACCATCAGCGTCGATCCAACAGCTCTGAAAGGTCTCGGACCCGAGAACTCTGAAGCATCGGGTTGGATCAGGGAAGGAGCAATAGGGTGGAACATAGCTGAAGGAGGAGGACCCTCTCCAATGGGAGAGGGCCCTGGTAAGACCCCCATCTGAATCTGGTTCTGAATGAACCTCCTCATTAGCCTGTCCATATCAAGGTCGGAGACGCTCCGAGTCGACCTGGAGGAAGCGACCGACTCGGGTCTGGGCTGGATCTGAGGGGAGTGCCTCAGCTCCAAAGACTCCGTTGGCTCCAGCGAGAAACGGGGAGAGCGGAGCCGAGGAGAACGAGACCTGGGTACCTTTGAAGAGGGGCTGGAGAAAGACTCCCTGTCCTGTGATCTTTTCCTGGGCCTGTCCCTCTCTTTGTGGCGCTTCTCCTTCTCCCTTCTGTCCCTACCTCTCTGGGATGACTCCGACGAAGCAGGCCTGGTGCGAGGTTGAGTCCCTGCCTGCACAGTGTCACTGGCTGGGGAAGAGACACAGGCAGACTCCAGGGCAGAAGCTGGCAGCAGACCCTTAGCCACAAGCTTAGCCCGATAATCCTTCAACGCCCTGGGGTTAAAGCCTGAACAAATGTTGCAGGATGCAGACAGATGGGCGATCCCTAAACACAGAACACACAGAGTGTGGCCATCGGCTGGTGAGAGCTTATGACCACACTCTGTGCACTTCTTAAATAGAACCTTAGGCTGTTCAGCCATAGTAGAAACAGTAAAGGCCCTAACGGCCCACTCACACACACACACTTAACAGGGAATGGGCCTAAGTGGGAAACCAGTATCACAAAACAAAACACTTAAAACTAACTTTTTTTTTTTTACAACTAACACGACGACCAACGCGAAGGGAGGAAAAAGGGAAGGTACCCACACTCAACTATTGCCAAAAAGACCAAAAAACCTTACCACCTTGCTTAGAGCTCAGAGACCACGATGCTGACTCTTAGAGCGGCAAATGAGATCTGGGGCTAGATAGGAGGAAGTGATGTAATATAGGTAAAGGAGGAGCTTGGAGCTCAGAGCTGATGCTTGAAAAGTTTTGCCGAATCGGATCCGTATACCCATATGTGCAGAATGAATGAAGTCAACTACTTCAGATCTATGGAACTCCCTTCTTTTAACTATCAAAACTGCTACTAACATGCACTCCTTCAAAATCTCTATACAAGAATACTTCAAAAAAGCTTGGATTTGCTCCTCTATGAGCCCAGGCTGAGGTACTCTTATACCTTTTTCTACCTCTACTCTCTCTCTATGACCAATACTAACTTACCCTACCTTTCCTTCCTCTACACATACACCCCTAAGGTTACACTCATAACTTTTCCACATATATTCATACTATCCCCTCTATCACACCCTACCATTCTCTACTCGTACTATCCCACCCCTTCACCAATACCATCTGTTACCATATTTCATGACCTCTAGAATATTAATAATCATTCCGATATTCATCTATTATGTAAATAATGCTGCATCTTCCTATTACCAGGCTTTACATATGACTTATGCTTGAAAACTGACTTTATTATGCCTGTTGAGTTTATACTCTGACAAACTAATGTGCAGTTTTTCAAATTTTGTGCTTGAATGTTATGACCAAGTCTGTTAAGTTCTCTTTCTGACAAACTAAGTGTTGTTTTCAAGTTTGTGCTTTAATGTTGTATCTTTCGGCTTTTCCCGGTTAGAGGTCGCCACAGCGGTACTCCGGTCCGTTAATGATTGGCAGTAGATTTTTACGTGCAGAGTTGCCAGCCCTGATGCACAACCTTCAATGAAGGTACACCCATTCACGCATGTCTCCACACAGAACAGTTAACTATATATATATATATATATATATATATATATACATACATACACACACACACACACACACACACACACACACACACACACAGAGCTTTTCTCCCTGGGCCTCTGCTGAAAATGGGTACCTCATTACCCAATCAGACTTTCTCTGTAAACAAATGCCAAATAAAGTAAATAAAACTCAACAAGTGCAGGTCTTTCACTTATGATTCCCCTATCCCTTTCTCTTTAACTATACTGTGACATCAGTCCCTGACAGGGAAGGCAATTTCTAGTCTGCAGTCCAAATGTTTTCTTGGCCTCTTCCCCAGTTTATTACCTTTCCCTCTCTAATTATTTGTTCACAATACCTAATGGTTCCCTTGCCAGCTTCTGCCAGTAAATTCCATACCCCTCTTGCCTATTCTCTGTACTCCTAATTGCAGTTGTCCCTGTCATCAGTATCTCCTTTCTCTCCATTCCTATGTTGGCTTAGTTCTTAGTGTAATTTCTGCTACTTTATGAATATAATATTCTCTTTATGACTGTTACTTGCCTTAAGGATCTGCATTCACCATCCTAATCTTTCCTTATTTTATGAATCCCCCCTTTCTTCATGAAGTGTAGCTTTGCGTGTGTTATGTGCAGGAGCTTTAACTGTGTAGCTCTACAACATCCTTTCAAATCATGTAATCCTATAATTCCTTGTTCTACTGAAAGCATCAACTTATCCCATTTGACTCCTGCCCTCTTCCCCTCCCAGATAAAATCCTTCAACTCTTTACTAATTAATATCCACAACTTCTTCACTGGTTGATAAAAATATGCCTGACCTTACATAAAACTAGTAATGTCTTTCGGTTTTTCCTGGTTAAGGGTCACCACAGCTGATTGATTGGCAGTGGAGTTTTACGGTGTCGAGTTACCAGCCCGGTGCCCAACCTTCAAAGAAGGAACACCCACTCAAGCATGCACCTACCTGCATGTCTTTAAAGTTCACTCGACCACGGGGAGGATGCGCAGACTCCACTCCACAGAAAAGGCGCTCCAGCCGAGAATCAAACTGGAGAGCCTCTTGCTGTGAGGTGACAACGCTAACCACTGCACCACTGTGGCCTGGGACTAAACATTTTCAGTGCTTGTATCTTGCTATCCATAGGCAAGGGTTTCCAGTTTTGTTCAGTTTTTGTATTTTCTTTTGTTTAGTCGCTTCCCTCATAACCTTAACTGCCATAACAGTGTCCTTTTTAACCCATACTCCTAAATACTTCATTTTATCATGTCCCCATAAATACAGGTATTGCTGAACCAATTTATGTGTGGGTACATAGCTTACAGCTATAGCCTTTGTCTTATCTTCATTAATTTTATATCCCCAAAAAGCCCAGAACTGTCTCATTTTTGCCTCCAATTCCTCATATAGCCTCTTAATTAACCATATCATAGTATCAGAAAATGCAAATGCATCCATTGCCCTACTCATAAATCACAGCTTACTCTGTCGAATGTTTTCTCTGCATCAAGACCCACTAACATCAGCAATAATTTGTTACATTCAGCTTCTCTATGGCTTACCATTGTTCTATTAATGTTGCCAAATGTTTGCCTTTCTTCCACAAAACCACAATGATCCATACCTATCAATGTCGGCAATAAATTTGCCATTCTTTTAGCTATTATAGGCAAACACTTTATAATCATGGAATAAAACTGAAATTGTCCTACATGAAGCTGGACTTCATGGGTCTTTACTGAATATAAATATTACAGTCAAGACGGCCTTTACTTCCAGGATGTTGGCGTATCATCTCCTTTTAAAATACTGCTAAACAAAACTTTCCAGATCTTTATCACTTTCTTCCCTCCTAGTTTCCAAACTTCCACCAGAATACCATCTATCCTGTTGACTTCTGGCAGACTGGTTATACATCATTTTTATCTCATCTCATCTCCTGCTAAATTAACTGTTAATTTTTTACACTTATCTACCTCTAACCATAAATATTTCAATTGTGCTTTTTCTTGATTTCCCCACTTCTTTGCTTTACACAAATTTTCATTAAATACCCAAAATATGTCTAATAACTGACTATTTTTCTTGTTATAGACTCCCTAACTTTGGCAACAACCTTTTCTAATGTCTGTGGTCTAAGTCATCATGCTAAACGTTTTTGTGCTCTGGAATTATCAAAAAATGGTTGCTTAACAATAATCTTTTAAAACTTGTGCATATTATCCAGGTACGCTCTTATTTTTTTTCTTTTGCACTCTGCAATTGTGCCGCTTCTTGTTCTGCAAGATCTCCCTTATTCTGAAATACTTACATTTTTGTCAGTCCCTCTAAATAATTCTTGTTACGTTTTAACCATGTCTCCTTTTCTTTTCTTTCTACACTATTTTAAATTCCACTTTAACTTTATCCCACTCACAAGCTATAACTTCTGGAATACCTATCTTCTCTAATAATTCTGAACAGTTTCCGCCATCCATTCCTTAAATTCCTTGCATCTTTATTTCATTACTCCACATTTTCATCTTAGTAACTTCTTCTTCTTTCGGCTTTTCCCGGTTAGGGGTCGCCACAGCAGATCACCGTCCGCTCATGATAGGCAGTAGAGTTTTACAGTGTCGAGTTGCCAGCCCGGCACCCAACCTTCCACAGAAGGCACACACACACCCACCCAAGGCCAATTTAGTGTGTCCACTCCACCTACTGCAGGTCTTTGGGATGTGGGAGGAAACCGGAGCACCCGGAGGAAACCCACGCGACCACAGGGAGGATATGCAGACTCCGCACAGAAGGCACCCCAGCCGAGGATCGAACCGGAGAACCTCTTGCTGTGAGGTGGCAATGCTAACTGCTGCACCACCATGGCCACCCACTTTTCATCTTACTAACTATTGGTGCATAATCTGAAATAGTTATTGAACAGATATCAAAGTTCTTAATTAAATACACTTGTCCCTGTGAAATATAACTTCTGTATAGTCTACCCAAGTTATTCTACCTTGAGGAATAATATGTAAATTCTCTCAGAGTTCATACTACTGAATTCACATCTTCTATATCAAATATTTTCATAAATTTCTTCAGAAATCTACCGTATTCTGTTATGTTTTCCCTTCTCAGTCCAAATTAAAGTCCCCACCTATAAGTAATATTCCCTGCTGAAGGCTAACTTGTTTCCCCATTTTAAGCTCCACGATAGCAGTTTTAGGTGGAATATAAATACAAGCCATTATAATCCTCATCCCTTTTCAGTAGACCCTTACTACCACAAATCTGCCATAACCATCTTTTCCCTTCCTACATCACTATTGGAGCTATTCTACAATTAATATAAGTACACCTTTCGCCCTTTCCCCTGATACTCTGCTGAATATCCATCCTGAAATACTTTCTTTCTCAAATTCACGTTTACTTCTTTTCAAATGCATCTCCTGTTGAATTGCTATTTGCACTCTGCATTTCTTAATATAATTAAATATTCTTCCCTTTTCCTCTACACATGTAAGGCCATTCACATTCAGGTAATATGAAAGTATTGCCATTGTGATAAAAAGTCTTTACTCCCACCTATTATATGACAACTTTTAAAATGTCTATTTCCAGCTTTTGTGATACATGCACCCACTAATATTTGGCAAGATAATCCTTTATACATTTTCTTTCACCATCAGCACTGGAACTTTTGTCACATTTTCAAGACTATTTGTTTTAATGAAAATCCTCATAAAAAACACTACCAGAACACCCTTATAACCTGTTAACTTAATATCAACATACACAAAACTATGTAAATCTTCAAATAATGAAGTTTACCCTCCTAAATGGAACAACTGGCCCACACACAGCTGCAAACACAGGCCTTAATTAACCTAAAGTTGAGGTTATCTATGTGAAGATGCTTATTACCTATGCTTCTATTTGCACTAACTGGTGTCTGCTCTTTCTTATTTTTATTGCTCTCCCAGATGTGAAAAACAAGTTGTACACTTTCAGAAAACATTAACTTTTAGCTTTAAAGAAACCAGTATTCTGGCTACTTATTACCCTATAATTAATTTGTCTCCATGGAAATGTAAGAGAAAAAAATGTAGTCCTCAGCTGCATGCTTCAAAAGACAAACTGAATTATTTGTTGCTAAAAAAACTTTCTTTATATTCATTGTTCTGTTATTTACTTTTCCACTTAAAACTTATTATTAGATTAAGCCAACGAACGGTCTTAATCCAGACATTAACCACAAAAGAGAAAACATATCATCTCTCTATATACATTATGATCTGTGTGGTTCTATACCCCCGTCCCCCACATCAACAACCCGATAATGGCCTATTAACTTAAACATGCATTTATCTAGATTTTTTCTCTTTTCGCATTGTAACACCTATATTTTTAATATTAAATAAAAAGAAAGACATCTGTTTACTTTAGTATCTTTATCTAAGAACAGCTAAAAATGTTTTACTATAAAACGTAATTTAAATTATGAAAAGTTTCATAGAAATACTGTTAAGAACAGAAACTGTTTTACTTACAGTTACTTGTTTTCCCTCTTCTCCTCCTCTCAGTGATTTTCCAAAAATTAAATTACATAAAATGAGACAAACGTCTTTCAGTTCCCCACAAGTTTAACAAAAGTCTACTCTTTCCACTTTTTCTTATATAGCTATATTTCACAAATGTGACTGATGCCTGACAGTCTCACATTTACTCATTAATTTCCTTGTTGCTGCTCGTCTTCCTACTCATTTCCATCTCCCAACTCGAGACTCCAGTTCAATTCCAAGGTAAACTCTAATTATTGCCCACAATGTCTCTGACTGATACAAAATATGTCTGACCTGTATATAAAACTAAAGAGACTAAAGCATTTTCACTGTTTATATCTTACTATGCGTATCCATAAACAACAGCTTCCAGTTCACAGTTTTTCCATTAACGTTTTAGACTCCTCCTACATTTCCTTAGCTGCAATAACAGAAGCCATGTTAAAACATATTCCCACAAATTTCATTTTATTGTGTTCCCATAAATATGGGTACTGCTGAACCAATTCATATGTGGGTACATAATATGTACAGCTATAGCATTTGTTTCACCTTCACTAACTTCATATCCTGAAAAGACATGAAATTGTCTCAAAACTTTCCAGAACACACAGTTCATTTTCTGCATTTATGAGGTACAAAATAATATCATCTGCAAATAAAGCTAATTATTGTTGATTAGCATACCAGCCCCTAATTTCCTTTGCTAATGGCTCTATACATAAAGCAAACTTACAAAGGGGAAAGGAGGCACTCTTGCATGGTTCCTCTCTTCAGACATAACGTATTAGACAGGAACCCTCTTATTGTAATTCTTGCTTCTGTTCCTTCGTATATCCTCCTAATTAACCTTACCCTGATCCTAAAATCCCAACTTAATCTGTGCTTTCTCTGAACCAAGATCCACTGACAGCAGCAGTATTTTCTTACATTCTGCTTTCCTCTGGATCATTGGTATTCTACTACTGTTGTTAAAAGCTTGCATCCACTCCACAAAGTCACACTGATAAGTATCGATAAACTTTGGCAACATCTTTGCCATTCTTTTAGATAGTATGGATATAAACAATTTGTAATCATGGTTTAAAAATTGAAGTGAGTCTATCTGAAGCTGGGTGTGATGGGTCTTTACTGACATTAGGTAATACAGCAACCACAGCTTTCTACTAAAATTTTGGTTCTTCTCCTCCTTTTAAAATGCTGTTAAAAGAAATCTTCCCGCCAGATCTTTATCACTTTCCTCCCTGCTAACTTCCACAGGAATGCCATCTGTTACTGGAGACTTTTAACAATATATTATACATCACCATTTTTCTCCTCCTATCTTAACTGTTCAATGTTAAACTGCATCTATCTATAACTTTGAAAAAAATAAGTCTTCCATAAATATTTCCATCTGTGCTTATCCTTGATTTCTACATTTATCTGCTTTACACAAATTTTCATAACTTTTCTGAAATATCTCTAATACCTCTACAGGATCTCTTTTTCTTATTATAGGCTCCCTAAGCTTGACAACAGCACTTTCTACTTTTTGTTTTCTAAGTCATTGCGCTAAAAGCTTTTGTACTCTGGAGTTATCAGAATGGAGAATGAATTACTTAACAGCAATCTTTCTAAACTCATGTATACAATCAAGATAATCCCTCATTTTCTCTTTAGCAGTCTGCAGTTGTACATCTTCTTGTTCTATGAGATTCCTCTTATTCTACAATACTCTTAACCTTTGTCAGTTCCTTTAAATAATTCCCATTACTTCTCAACTATTCTCTCTCTCTTTTTTCTACCCAACTCCATTCTTATTTTATCCCACTCTCTAGCTAAGACTACAGAAGAAATGTAACCTTCCCTAACAACTCTTAAATAACTTCCACTAGCTATTCCTTAAATTCTTCTCTTTTTAACAGATAGGTGGGAAAGCATTATGTCATTATCCTAATGTTTTTCTTATTTTTTATTGAATGATCTCAAATACTTATTTGATATTTGTCAAAACTTTCAATTAAATGCACATATTCCCATGAAGTATAATTTCTATCTAGTCCAGCCTAGTTATTGTAGCTTGGGGAGTAATGTAAGTTCTGTCCGTGTTCCTATCACTGACTTCACAGCTTCAATTTCAAATATTTTCATAAAATTCTTCAGCAGTCTACCCGCTTTTGCTACATTTTCCCTTCTAGGTCTCACTGATACACACTCACTGCTGCAAATAAAGTTCCAGTATCCACCTATAAGTTGATACAAAACTTTCTGCTGCAAATCAAGTTCCAGTATCCACCTAAAAGTAGTATTCCCTGTTGAAAGCTGATTATTTCTCCAATAATTTTCTTAAGCTCCATAACAGCAGTTTTTGGTGGAATATAAATATATGCCCGCATAATTCTCTTCCCTTGCCAACAGCCCCTTACTATCACAAATCTACCATTATCTTTTCCTCTTCATTCACTATGTGAGCCCAACTAGCAATTAGTATACTTACTCCTCTTTTCCTCTGTCCCCAATATTCCACTGAAACTCCAGCCTGAATTTTTTTCAAATTCATATGCTCATTTCTTTCTAAATGTATCTCCTGCAACACTGTTATTTGTACTCTATTTCTTAATATAATTCAATACTCCTTCCTTTTTGTCTATACAGCTAAAGCCATTTACATTCCAAGACAATATGGAAAGCACTGCCATTATGATAAAAAGCTGTTATTCCCATTTATTATGCATGACAGTCTTTGTGAATGTGTATTTCTAACTTTTATGTAACCGTGCACTAATCTTTGCAAGCTGAACGTTTATATAGATGTTAATGCTCATATCCATTTGAACCTATGTCACATTTTCAAGACTTTTTGTTTTAATGAAAACCTCCTAAAAAAAAGTAAATATATTTTCAGAATGCCTTTATCACTACTATTAATTTAAAACAAATGCACAAAACTATCTACATCTTCAAAAAATGAAGTTTAACCCTCCAGATAAGAACTATTGACCCAAATCAATAGCTTTACTCATAGGCATCACCTAACCTAAAATTAAGGTTACACAAGCTAAAGTGCATATTATAACCAGTGTTCCACTCAAACTGACTGGTGTCTATTCGTATCTCTACTTCCCTCCCAGATGTGAAAAACAACCTGTATGCATTCAAAAAGCATTAACTTTTAGCCCTAAGAAAAAGTGTACTGGCTATATTTAAAAATAAAATGCGCCCTTTTCTATTAAATGCATTAAAGTATTAAAAGCTTCTAAGGACATTAAAAGCCTTTCGGCTTTTCCCGGCTAGGGGTCGCCACAGCGGAACTCTCGTCCACTAAATGACTGGCAGTGGAATTTTATGGCAAAGAAGGCACACCCATTTACGCACGCACCTACCTGCATGTCTTTAATGTCACTCGACCATGGGGAGGACATGCAGACTCCACACAGAAGGCGCTCCAGCCGAGAACTGAACGGGAGAACCTCTTGCTGTGAGGCGACAATGCTAACCACTTCTAAGGACACTGCTCTTTCATTCTCTTCCAATAATTTCAGGCTATTTTTCACTGAACTGCTAGCAACTGTACTTTTAACTTTTCCCATTTCCCTCAGCAAAGGCTGCTGAAGATTAAGTGACTGCACCTGCAGACAGCTTTTCTCCATGTAAACATAGTCAGTGACAAAAAAAAAACAGCATCTGCAGAGTTGTTGGCTTTTTTTTTTTGTTATTGTTGACTATCTCTGCAGATACATGAAGGAATCTCCACAAATTTCTTTATACTTGGGATATCCTGCAGAGGACAGCCTAACATCCGGCCAGCATACCAAAGCCTTTATACCTTCCTTGTGTTATACCTTATGTGCATGGTGTAAGGTACTTATGTGACATACCAATGCCTAATTCTCAGAACTGAGATGTTCCAAGAGAACCAGAGCAATCCCAGAGAAACAATAACATGCCCATCCAGGCAGGGGAATGGAAAGAAATAAGGATGTAAGAGGAAAACCTTCTACAAGCAGTACAGCAACAGGAAAAGAAAATGGTTCAGAAGGGAGGGACCGAATACTACAACAGTGAGAATTAGGACATCTACTATTTTGATAACTTCTTACACAACTGTACTATGTCCTTTATCACTGTTGCAGAATGTTTTGTACTTGCCAAAGAAGCAAAGCTACTGTAAAGTATGGGAGGAGGAAGGCAGAGAAGAGTCCTATACCTGTGCAGGACAGCCCTGTTAAATCCTGCTCTGGCTCTGGAAATGACATCCAAATTATAATGTGTGGACAGAAGACCAAGTAGCAGCTTCTAAGATGGGTCTACCATACAGACCCTTGAAAAAGCACTATGCCCTGGTAGAATGAGCCTGAACCAAAAGGGAAAGCTGCTAGTCATGAAAAGCATAACAAAAGGAAATGGCCTTAGAGATCCAGGAGGAGGTTTGCTTAGACCCCAGTCAAACCCAATTTCCAGACATGAAAGGAAATAAAAAGTTGCTCAAGTTTTTGGAATCATTTTGTCTTATCAAAGTAATACCTGAGCTGTGAACCACCATGAGAGCTTGGAATTCAGAAACTCTCTTGGCAGAAGTAAGAGCCACCAGCAATGCTGTCTTCTAAGCATAATGTTGCAGGGAAGAAGAAAAAGCGGGCTCAAGAGGAAATAACAAAACTGAAGTCCCAAGAAGGAAGAATAGGCTTTCTTGGGGGCCTGATAAGAAGGATACTTTTAGGAATTGTTTGACTTAAAAACTAAAAGCCAAAGGTGGACTCAGGCTGACAGGCAGTAACGACTGACAAATGAACTTTAATAGGAAAATATGCCAAGTCAGTATTAAGCAATTTAGACAAAAAAGGAAGGACATAGTGAAAGGGCCCTGGTCATGCTTTTAAAACCACATAGAAAATCTCTTCCATTTATCAAACAGTATTTTCTAGTAGTGGGTTTGATGGCTTCCTGCAAAACCCAAAACATGTCAGAAAATTAGTGCTCGAAGGGAATCAAAACTTTATCATGCAAAGTGTCAGCTGAATTGTAGACAAGCGAAGGCGAATTAAAGACGCTTTGTCTTATGTGAGTAGATCCATCCTGTCAGGTAACTTGTGACTGCCCCTGTTCAGGTGAAAGAGAAGGGGGAACCAGTGCTGTCTGGGCCATAAGGGAGACACCAACAAAATTTTTGGTGTGTCCCGCATGATCTTGTACAAGATCCTGGGAAGTATAGAAAGAGAAGGAGAGGAATACAGGAACATTTCCTTCCAAGAAAAGGGCATGGCATCCATTCTCCAACCAAGTGGTTGGACAATGTCTAGAAACCTCTCTGTGAAACATACATTCATGAGGATATACCCTGGATTGCCTCAGAGAATCTGCCACTAGATTGTGCTCTGAAGGGAAGTACACTGCCCGAAGAACCAAACTATGGCAGGTTGCAAATCCCAAGCTTTTACAGACAGTCTGCAAAGAAGGTACAACTTTGTGTTCAACTGCTTATTGATACCACATGATTGCGGTGGTGTAAAAACCTTTAGAGGACCTGGAACCTGAAGGAAGTGAAAGGCCTTAAGAGCTAGGTTTAGAGCCCTCATCTCTTTGATATTGATATGGTCAATCAACTGCTGATGGAACCAAAGACCCTGAACTTTATGTTTGTTGGAAGAAGCTACCTAACCTTGATCTCAGGCATCCTTGTACTGCTCTGGAGTAGGAAGAGGAACCTGAAAAAGGCAGACCTGGATTTATGGAGATCTGTTGAATCCACCAGTAGAGTTAGAGTTTGAGACAGGGTAAATCACGGACTGGAAATCCAGAAGGTGGCAATGCTGGAGCCAAACAGTCTGGAGATCCCACTGAAATTTCCTGATGTGGAGAAACCATGAGAATGGAGGATGCTACGGACCTCAGATTTGGAGAAATTCCCTTGTACAAAGAACTGGAAGAGGAAGAAGAGACTGAAAATAAGCAGTCAAAGTGAAGACCCTGGGAGGAACAGAGGCTTGTACTGGAATGATCTGAATACTGCAACCCAAAAACACTGAAGTTCACACTGATTTTTTGAGACAGAGTGAATCCCACACTGTCCAGGAGAAACATAGTGAAGTGTTGATTCTGAAGCAGACACTTCTGACAGGGGGCTTGAATCAAAAGGTCATCCAGATAAGGGAATATTTTGATTTGCTGACATCTGCGAAAAGCTAACACTGGCCCCAGGCATTTGGTAAATACTCTTGGGGCTGTAGAAAGACCAAAAGGCAAAACAGAGAACTGATAATTAGAGGAAGAAACACAGAAACATACAAATTGAAGAGAGGGTGAATAATAATATGGAGGTAAGCATCCATCAAATCCAGGGAGGCTAGAAAGGACTGGGGAAGGAAAAGGGTCTGAAAAGACATCTTAAAGGAAGACACCTTGAGAAAGGTGTTGAGAAAGGACGGGTCAAAAATGGGTCTCCATGCCCTCTCCTTCCCAGGAACCAGAAACCTTCTGGAATAAAAACCTGCTCCCTGTTGAGACAATGGAACAGGTTGTATAGTTTCCTGTTCCACCAAATCCAACAAGATCAGAGGAAAATGAGAAAGCTGGCAAGGAGGAGTCTGAGGGAGACCAGAAAATCAAGGAAGGGAATTCCAAGCCATAAAAATAAGAGTGTTGGATATTAGAGTGAACCCATGCATCTTTGGTTATCTATTGCTAAACAGGGAAGGAAAGAGTTAGCTTCAGGGACAGAGGAATCTGGCCGAGGCGCAGGGAGGCTGGATGTCAGACAGAGGCAGATTTATCAGAAGGAGAATGTTTTTGGTCTCTAGAACTCAAGTGGGTTTATCTGGGAAAATCTATTTAGAAGCTCACTTATCTCTAGCAGATTGTTTAGGCTGTCTATGGACAAAGGAGTATTTTGAAGGGCAGTTTCTCTGGAACCTAGGTAAAGGAAGAACAAAATTTTGTTTGAGGTCCTGCATAATCTTGCCCTTATACTGTACAGTTTTAAACAATTCTGCAGCAGCAGTACCAAAAAGATCCTGAATATCTAAGGGAGAATCTAAATGTTTGGCTTTAATATCCTCAGATGAAACCAGGAATATCTTCTCATGTCAGAACCAGATGCTGCTGCTCTAGAGAAGGCATCAGCTGCATCACAGCAGCATTTAATGGAATGGCAAGCTACCTGAAAGGCAGAACTCAGAGACACAGCAGACATCTTACTGCCTGAATCAGGCATGTCAGTCAAAACCCTCCTCGCTGGGATAGAACATCCAGGACATATCTAGTCACGTGAGTCTGACAACCAATGTCTCTAGAAGCAAAAGTAGGAAAAGTAGACACTTTTCTCCCATTACCTCACCAGAGCATGGCTGCCCTTATCAGAAGACTGAAGCTTTAAAGAAGAAAGCAGCTTGGATGGCTTATCTATGGACATGGAAACAACAGCAGGATCAGACAATGAACTTTTATATACTTATGATCCTCTGGTAGCTTATAAAATCTGCCTGGCTTCTTAGGGGCCAGAGACTGAGTTAGCCTGAGAAGCTGCTGTGTGTCCAACAGGACAGCTAAGACTGGAGGGACTGCAGAAGGTCTGGTTGAGTCCGTTTATGAAAGTTCATAATACTCCTTTTGAACCTCTTTACTTAGGAACAATCCCATTTAAAGTGTTCATCATATGGACTACTGTATCCCCAAAGGATAATTCCTCAAAAGGAGATACAGTGGAGAAGGAATCCTCTTTGTCAGTCCCCAAGGCCAAGAGTGTGTGTATTGGGGATGACTATACTGAGAATTCTTCACCAGACCCCAACTCCTCATCAAAAGAATCAAAATCCAGAGGCCTCTTAGATGGGATGGATGACCAGAAAGCAGTGTCAGCAGCAGGGACAGACAATACCTGTTGGGGTTTCAGAGCCATGTGAGCATTAAACTGCCCATGAGGAAAGTCCCGCCACTCTTTGCAAGGATCCTTAGCTACAGTAGCCAGGTGTTTTGCTTTTTGTTTCTTTTTTAAGGGAACATTTGCCTTGATTCAATGAGAGTAACATGAACCTCTTCCCAAACTAAAATTTGGGGAATCCCTCTAGGCTCTTCAGTCATAATCAATTGTAATTCCCCCTCGACATTTGTACCAGACATATGCAGAGCCTCAGCAGATGTGTGACTGGCAGTTCCGTGTCAGCCTCTAACTAGGTCAGGCAGAGGGAACTGGCATCAGCACCAGCCTGTTATCGGGTTCTTCATCCAACATAAGCAAGATGTTCAGTGTAGGCTGGACAGCAGCACATTCACAACAAGTTCTTTTAGATTTTTTCCTAAAAGGAGGTTGACTTTAGGGTGAGTGAATTCGGCCATGGTACCCTGTGTCAATAACTTCAAGTGTTTGTTTTCCTTTTTGATTTATCTGGCAAACCAACAGCTGCAGTGTATCTCAGGGACAAGTGTCTCACAGAAATCACTGAGTAAGGTGGTGTGTAGCACCCAAACAAAAAAGCACTTCTCATTTCTGTCCTTATGGGGACTCTGCCTCCCACACTCGTACCTCCCTTTCCTGGATGACATGAAAATAAATTACAAGGAGAAAAAAGGAAATGAAGGAACCCCAATGGGACACCTATAGGTAACAAGCTTGGTGGAAGAACTAGCTTGGCAAACAGTGTACAAGTTGAATTCAGAAGTTGAGTTTAGACTGGTAGCAAAGAAGTTCTGAGGATTAGGCATCGGTACATCATACACGTACCTTACACCTTCTGCATACAACAAACATCTGATGTACAATGCAAGGAAGGTGTAAAGACGTTGGTATGCTGGCCAAATGTTAGGCTATCCTCGGCAGGATATCCCAAGTATAAAGAATACTGCAAAAGTAATAAGGAAAAACATCAGAATGTACAACTGCCTTCAGCTGCAGACATCTGGACTCCCACCAAACATGTGAAAATGGGGGAAAAAACAAGCCAATATCATTGCAGACGCAAGAAATTTAGCACTTTTCATGGCTTTCATCATTATATCCCATCTTTAAAGCCCACTTACAATAAATACTTGTTTATAGCTTAGCCCAAGGTTACTGATGCAGACATTCATCTTTGTAAAAATAAGAGAAAATATCTTAATCCTACATATAATATAATCAGTGCCATTTTTACTCCCCACCCCAAAAGCACAGTAATGTAAATTTGCTTTTGTCCAGCCTCTCTTCAACTGGTATGTTATAAAGCCTATATTTCTTGCAACTAAAAAAGTACTTGTTTACTTTAGTATATTTAACACATACAGCAGTTACTGAAAATACACCCCCCACATTTAAAATACGAGACTGTACAAAACTACTTCATTATATAACATGCAGTTTATATCATGAAATGCTTATACAAATACTTAAGAGCAAAAGTTGTTTTACTTAGTTACTTTTTTCCCTTTGAGTGTCCTTCTAAAGATTAGACAAAGTGGGGTATATGCTTTACAGTCCATCCACAAGTTTAACAAAGTCAACAAAAGTTCAATCTTTCTCATCCACTTTTTCACACAAAGCCCTATTTCACAAATGTGAATGATGCTTTACAGTCTTCTATTATTCACTAATTTCAGAGTTGCTGGTCTTCTTCCTGTTTATCTCCATCTACCAACAACAGACTCTGTTTCAAGTCTAAGGCACTCAGTTTTTCTATTCAACTCCTGCACTTTTTTTTGTCTCTCAACCATTTTCCTTTGGAACACTGGAAAAGGTTTCACTGGCGAAATATCTCTATGAGCTTTACTGTAAGAATGAGACAGCATCCCCTTCTGTTTGATGGCTCACTTTTTGGTTGGATAAACTTTTTTTACTTCCTCCTCAGCTTGTCCTGCATCAAAAATGCATATGATTCTCCAAGAAAAAAGTATTATGAAGACAGCTGGATATACCAGCTTAAATCTCACACCTGCATCTTGACATTCCCTGTCTGCTGGGATACATTTGCTTCTCTTCTGCCTGGTGTACAGTGTACAATAATCTTTCACAAACACTCTATCTACATTTTTTAATACTTTTCCCTTCTGCCACAGCTTTGTCAGGATCAACTCTTTCTATTGGTAGCACTGCATCTTTACTAATACAGCTCTTGTTTGCTTGCTCATGACTAGGTTTAGAGCACACACTCTATGTGTCCTTAGTTTTTTTGTGGGTTTAACAGTAGTTGGGAGCTATTTAGCCATGTTTCAATTTATAAGATTTGTTGTACAAGGCCTTAGAGGTCAGTGAGAGATTTGGCAGAGCAGATTAGGGTCAAGTCATCACCTTATTGAACTAGGGTAGCATTTTTGTAGCAGTAAAGAGATCAAAAAAGTATGGGGCCTAGTATACTTCCTTGTGGGACATTAATAGTGAGAGGCAAGAAGATGGAGAAAAAAGAAGTTATGTACCTACCATAACGTTCGATGTTTGTAGTCCATCTCGCCCTTCAATCTTACTCTTGGGATCGGAGCCGAACATCGGCTCTGACTCGGCCACAGGTTGGCTCGTGGCTAGGAGGTATCCCATGATGCATCACTAACACAACCCAGATCTTGTTTACTGCAAGGAGAAACATACAGAGACAAAGAACAAACTAAGTCGAAAGGACTAACATAACCAAACAAACAGGAGACACTCTACCCCAGGTCCTAAAAGAGGGGACAGGAGGGTGGGTTTGTAAGAATGAAGGGCAAGATGGACTACAAACATCGAACATTATGGTAGATACATAACTTCTTTATGTTCTGTAGTCCTATCTCGCCTTCATTCTTACACTTGGGACAGTGTCCCTGCACCTTCATCTTGGGTGGCTCATTGGAAAATGCTCTTGAGTACTGTGGAACCAAAGGAAGACCTGTTCCTGGAAGCCATATCCAATCTGTAGAGAGTAATGAATGTATGAGGTGAAGCCCATATTGCTGCAGCACAAATGTCTATTGGAATTTTAGCCTTAAAAGCTACCAAGATAGATACAGACCTGGTAGAATGAGCTTTCACCTTGAAGGGAAGATCTTTGCCACTGGATGAATAGACAAAGGAAATGCAGCTGGAAATCCAGTGAGATAATGTGACTTTAGAAACTGGAAGGCCCTTCCTAGTATCTGAAAAAGAAACAAACAATTGATCTGACCTTCTGAAATCTTTAGTTCTGTCCAGATAAAAACGCAATTGTCTCTGCACATCCAGTTGGTGAAATTTGTACTCTGCCTTGTTAAAAAATTTAGGAAACCCTATCTTAATGAAACACCAAATAAGGGGGCTTAATGGAAAGAGCTTGCAGTTCAGAGACCCTTCTTACAGAAGTGATAGCCACAAAAAATATAGTTTTCCAAGATAATAACTTAAGGTCACATGTTGCTGAGGGTTCGAAAGGACTTGACGTAAGTTATGGAGAACAAAGTTCAAATCTCATGGCGCCACCGGATCCATGACTGGGGGTCTTAACAAGGTGGTCCCTTTAAGAAAAGCTCTACACAATCTATAAGTCATAAGATTAGGTTCATTAGCCAAATGAAAAGTGGAAATAGCTGCCAGTTGAACTTTAACAGTGGCAGCTGCTGAACCTTGGTGGAACAACTGAGAAAGGAAGTCTAAAATGGCAGAAATGTGAGCTGTGTAAGGATTGAGGTTTTTCTCATGGGCCCAAAAGGAGAATCTTTTCCATTTACTGGTATAAATCTTTCTGGTCGAAGGTTTGTGAGAGGATGTCAAAATGTGTACAACCTCAGGAGAAAAGTCATGAAGCCTGACTAGGGATGGAACTGGAGCAGCCAAGCTGTCAAATTGAGGGTGTGGAGAGAGGGATGGAACACCCCTGACATGTGTGTCAGCAAATCTGGCTCCAGAGTCCACGGTTCGTCCATTAGATGAGGTCTGAGAAAGGGGAACCAAATCAGTCGAGGCCAATAAGGAGCAATTAGGATAATTTTGCTTCCCAAGGATATTGCTTTCTGAATTACCTTCAATATGAGAGGGAATGGAGGGAAAGTATAGAGAAGTCCCGAGGGCCAATCGTGAACGAGTGCATCTCTGAGTGTTTCCCCTTCCCGGGGAATCAGGGTGAAGTAGCTGCTGCATTTGGCATTGAGATGGGTGGCAATGAGATCGCAGCAAGGTTGACCCCATTTACGAAAAATTTGTTCCGCAATGTATGTTCAGAGTCCACTCGTGAGGCATCAGAATAATTCTGCTGAGCCTGTCGGCTACGATGCTGGATTTCCCCGGGATGTGCATTGCGACCAGAAAGCATCGGGAAGACACTGCCCACTCCCACACTCGAAGGGCTTCTCTGCAGAGGGGGTAAGATTTGTTCCCTCCTTGTTTAAGTACCACACCACCAACATGTTGTCCGAGTGAATCGCAATCATCCCTAGAGGGAGAAAGCTGTGAAGTGCTTGCAACGTTAGAAGCACTGCTCTCATCTCCAAGAAGCTGATATGCAAATGAGCCTCGTGTTCCTGCCACGTACCTTGGACTGTTCTCCCTAGATAATGCCCCCCCACCCTATCTGGGAGGCATCCGTGGTCACAGTGGCAACCGGGGGGGCAAAAGGTCTGCCTGTGTTTAGATTGCTGGTCTGTGTCCACCAGCGAAGATCCTGTTTGCACAAATCTGTTATCAGGATGGGGTGAGACAGAGGTAGATACTGCAGTGACCATTTAGTAAAAAGTAACCACTGCAGGACCCTCATGTGCAGTCTGGCTAATGGAACTAGTGTTATTGTCGAAGCCATTGTCCCCAATAGCTTGAGCACCACCTTTGCTTTAATTTTTTTTAGAAGAAGCAAGCTCAAGACTTGTTCCCTTAGACTCTGAATTCTTTTTACTGGGAGATAAGCCGTCATTGAAACTGTGTTTATTTCGGCGCCAATAAAATTCACATGCTGAGAGGGCGGCAATGCAGATTTTTGCCAATTTACTGTAATTCCTAACTGCAGGCAAGTTGAAATGGTAGCGTCCCTGGCCTGTAACAGTAGATACCTGGTGGTGGCAGTCAGGAGCCAGTTGTCCAGATATGGAAACACTTGGAATCCCTGACGTCTCAAGTGAGCCGTAACCACTGCCATACACTTGATGAACACCCTGGGGGGTGTGGTGAGACCAAAGGGCAGGGCAGGGCACGGAACTGATAATGACTGGCTGCCAGCCAAAAGCATAAGTGACTCCTTGATGCCCTGTTCATTTTGATATGGTAGTATGCATCTTAGAGGTCTATGGAGCACATCCAAATGTCTTTCGCTAACAATGGGAGTTTCGACTGTAAGGTGACCATTCGGAACTTGGACTTCTGTACAGATTCATTCAATTTGCCAAGATCCAAAATGGGTCTCATGTCCCCTGTTCTTTTTGGCACCAAAAAGAATCAAAGTAAGTCCCTAATCCTACTTGGTCTGCGGGGATGGGTTGGATGACTCTCTTTACAAGCAACTTTTGGATTTCTAGAGTTGCTGAATCCCTGTGATTGGGTGGCACATCTGGGATTCGGGTGGTCTGAGGGGGTGGAGAAGAGAAGGGAATATGGTAACCTCTGATAATTATCTTTAATACCCACTTGTCTTGAGTGATGTCGTGCCAGGCTTCTGGGTATAAAGAAATACGACCCCCGACTGGCTCCAGAGATGCACAGTCGGGCCTCCTTTCAGGAGTGCTGACAGGGACGACCACGAAAGGAATCATGGTCTCCCTGGGTCTGCGGGCCTCCTCTGCCTCTAGGATGAGGTCTACCATTATTTCCTCTTCCTCTGCCTCTGGAGAAGGAATCACCTTGTGCGTCCTGAAAAAACTTCTGTGATTTTTTGAACCACATTTTGCCACCCTTCTGCCCTTTGGGATAGGGTCTAGAAGAGACGGAAAAACGGACTCCCATGGCAGACAGGGTTTTTCCTTCCTGCTCGCACCTGGTGAGTGTCTCCTTTACCTTGGTTCCGAACAATGAGGATCCGTCAAAGGGGGCATTGGTAAATGTAGACATAAAGGCCTCTGCAAAGTTACACAGATGCATCCAGGAGTGTCTTCCAAGAGAGACTCCTGAACCCTCTGCCCTACTCCCGCCACCCGTTGCGTACAATATCAGCCTCATGGAGGAGTTCACAACAGAATTTAGGGTAGACATCTGTGTGTTAACCTTCTGAGATACCGCATCAGATACATTATCCTGTAGAGCATCTCCTAGCTCTTTTAGGAGAGCTCTCTAGAGCCTTGTGAAGTGAGACAGGTAGTTCAGCGATCTAAGTTTAAAAGCCGTTGAAGAAAAGACAAGCTTTCCATACTTATCCATCGTTCGAGACTCCTTGTTCGGTGGCTGAACAGTGGAAGAAGTTTCAGCAAATTCCTTTTGCCACCACCATGGCATCTACTGGAACGCCCTTAGTAAGAAAGTCCTTTTCCTGGGGTGCTGACAAAAATTTATTTGGTCTTCTAGAAACTGGTTCCACAGAATCAGGAGATTCACACACCTTTTGACTCACTAAATCCAGTAGCTCGTCGAAAGGAGGAGACACCCAAGAGGGGGAGGGTTGAGACCAGAAAGCCTTCAGGTACACTGATTCCTCATCAGAAGGGGATGTGATGGGCCAGCCACACCTCTGTTTCAGGATTTCCAGGATATCTGCGAATGAGATAAAGTCAGAGGACGACTTAGGGGACCCTTCTGACTCCTCGAGGTCAGTGTCTGATGTTATAGATTCATCAGGGGAGTCAACATGTTTCCTATTAGAAGTTTTCTTCCTAGGCGGTTCCTCAGAAAGGTAATCTGGGGAGACCTCGGAAGACTGGGGACCACTCATGGAGGTCTCCTGAGGCTGCAAGTCTCTACTGTGTTGGGAGAGAGAGGGAGCTGAGACTGAAGTCGGCGCTTTAGGGGTAAGAGTGTTGGTAACTCGGTTTGAAACTGAAGACCTGGACAGCGCACTCTTCATCACCTCGAAGGCCGATCCTCCCGGCTACAAGGATGCCCTCCACTCCTAAGATGCAGAGGCAGTCCTTGGTGCTGAGGAGATGGGTTCCAAGGCAGATGTGGGGTCTATGCTCACCCGCGCTGAAGCACCGAGAGGTAGGCTCGGAACCGAAGAAGTTTGATTCGAAGCATCCCCCTCGGGCCCGACCATAGAACGGAGGACCCTAGACCCCACGGACGGCACTGAAAGGGTCAGAGCAGATATCGGAACTGAGACCAACTGAGGTAGCTGGAACCGACCTTTCCACAACCTGAGGCACCAACAACTCTGGCTCCGAAGGCTCAGGGAAGCTCAGAGGAGGAACATCAACAGGGTGTGAGGGCACATTTGGCTCCATCCCAGTTGGCTCCGGAGCTTAAAGTAAATTTGCCAGCGCCGAAGTCTGAAGCAGTCTCCGCACCACTCTCTCGATGTCCTCATCAGACAGGCTCGTAGAGGACCTGGAAGATAGAGTGGGGAATCTAGATCGCTGGAATACAGGTGAACTAAGAGTCGGGGAAACCAGTCAGAGTTCAGCTGACCGGCTCCGAGATGTAGAGTCAGTTATCAGCTCCGACGCTCCTGGAGCCGAAACTGATGGATCCAATAGACTAACCTCTGTCAGCACCGAAACCAGTGGAGCAGACGAGAGTGTAGTCACTTTGGTAATTTTGTCTAGTGGCTCCGACAATACAGAATGGGTGGGAGACCACCTTTTTGTAGCTTTTGGTCTGTCTTTCTTCGAAGAGGAAGGAGATTTAGAGCTGGATGATGATGCCAATTCCTCCTCAAAGGAATGTTTTAATAGTCCTTTCAAAATAAGTTTGTTCTTCCTCTCTTGAAGAACACGAAGTCTGAAAGCATGACAGAACAAGCAAGACTCTTGGAGGTGGACAGCCCCCAAACAGTAAATACACAGATTGTGCCCATCAGTCAAGGACATTTTCTGGGCACATTTAGTACACTTTTTGAAGCCCGAAGGCTTATGATCCTTAGTGTCTTTTGACATAGTGCAAAAAAAAAAGGGCACAAGAACCAGGAAATATTGTTGTTATGCTAGTTTTGTTCTAGCTTGAACGTAGCCCTTTTAAATAGTGACAAGGTTTTGTCTTGATTTGTATGGCTTAATTAATTATTAATTGTGGTTAATTGTTTAATGAGCATTTTCCCGCCCTTTGAATACATATTTAAACTAAGAAGGTACATTCATTATAACATCTGATGAAGCGTGGATGTCCACGCGAAAGCGCTCATTTTTGTCTCCAAATACAAGATTTGTCCTTTACAAGTGCTGTCATTGTTTCTCGCTTGGTATTCAACTGAATTGCTGCATTTTTGGATGGTTCTAAGCGTTTTGATACTACACTTGTATCTCGTATTTTGCTTCCTCAATTTTTGGTGTGGTATCATTAAGCAGGATAGCTACCTCTACATTCGTTTGTACTTCAGTTTTTGGTTAGCGTTATCCAGCACGCCATGGAGCCCATCATTCATTTGGATCCGGAGCCGAGGGATGCCTCATCTCTATGGAATGGCCTTACGCATTTACAAGACAACCCTTTATTGTCTCTGGACTTTATGGGAGAAACTAGACCTGGCGTCTCCAATACTAACGGTGAGAACCTCATGGAATTTCATTCTTTATTGAGAACAATTGAAGATAATCTTTATCAGTTACAGAGATATGCCTGGCAAAGGCTACATTTGGAAGCATGCATTCATTTCAGGGTAGTCCCCAGGGGCATGCGGGTGTTCTGTATGCCCACCTATGGGGACTCGCACCCTGAATTACTCAAACGCTGGCAGGATTTAAACATAGAATTAGGATTTAAATATGCACGACTAATGCTGGACTATTTTCTGCCTTTAGAAACTGAGCTAAGGAGTGAGACTGACAAGCTATATCAGCAATTAACTGAACGATTCACCTCAGATTATTGCTTAAGCAAAGTTAACTATACCTTCTCACAAATAAACAGCTTTAGTGATAGATTAAGAATCACTAAGCAAAAAAAGTTAATACGTGATTATCAGGACTTTCAGAAGGGCCAAGTCTTTCTTTGGCCAAGACATCAGGCTTCTAGCCAGCAGGACTTGACATCACAGCCTGAAATTACTACTGCTCAATCATCTAAGAAACCAGTTTTTAAACACACTGTAATATCAGCGTTACCATCAACGCCTGCTTCCATAGCAACAAGGGAAGCGGAAGTGACATTACCTACAGAACATGATACAACGGAGCCTGGGTACGTTGACACGCCTCCTCCCAATCAGGAGGCACTTTTGTTACAAACCACTTCCGTATCTACGGGAGCTAAACCGAAGAACACATCCACTGCTTTACCGTCCTTGGTGAATTTTTTACCCTATCAGAAATGACCTACCCCCTATTCACAGAGGGGACGATCACACAGCAGGGGTTCCCGGAAGAGGAAGAATTCAGCGGAATCACCAGGACTGACCAGGAGGAAAAAATACTGACTTCTGGGCTACTATTTAATCTTTCTAGTATTGTTTTGGATCGGACTACTGTACAGATACTAGATAGAGGTCTGAGTTTTATACCGGCAACGCCGGCAACTTTAACTGGTACGTTGCTTGACCTTAGATTATTCTGTAGGAAGCTTTCCCTGAAATTGCTATTTAAGAATGATATGATATGTGAACCAGAAAATGTATTGTTCAAAACACCAAGTACGTTTGTTCCTGCCATGCCCTTGCATGTAGAATGTTTTCTTAGGGCATGTGAACATCAATACTATATAGTTTTTAGTGAGGCAGATAAGAAAGGTAGATACCACAATTTTACACCACAGGAATATTGCTGCCTCAATGAGCTCAAACACAACACCCAGATTGTCATAAAACCAGCCGACAAGGGAGGGGGAGTGGTAGTGCTAGACAGTCAGGAGTATAATGACAGCATGACTCGAATGTTATCTGAGACTGATACATACAGTCCCATCACCTCTAAAGAAGTAGTAAACATCATTAGGATGGTCAAGGACGTCCTGTATGACCTCCTCATGTGTCGACAGATTAGTCAGGAAGCTTATGAGTTCTTATACATAGAACACCCCACCATTCCTATAATAAAAGGCATACCCAAGGTACATAAAGGTATATACCCGGTCCCTTTGAGACCTATAGTATCGGGGGACAAGTGGATAACTGCACATGTCTCTCAAATGATAGAAAAGATTCTGAGACCTGTAGTGGAACAATCACCCACAATACTTAGGGATACCTATGATCTCTTGAAAGATATAAGAGAACTAAATATAGATTGTGAACAAAAACATCTTTTAATCACCTTGGATGTTAGAGATCTTTTTACCTCTATACCCAATGACATAGGAATGCAATATATAAATGAGCTTTTATCCCAGGACACAAGTTTCTCAAAAGATAGAATTATACTTATAGATCAGTTATTGGAACTGGTGCTATACAATAACTTATTTATGTATGGTGATTCAACTTATTTACAAAAGTGGGGGGTAGCCATGGGCACCCCCTGCGCTAACACCTATGCCAATTTGGTGGTTTTATGGTGGGAGAAACTTTATCTTTTCACACATGAGGATTTTAAGTACATCAAATTCTACAGGCGTTTTGTCGACGATGTCATTGTCATCTGGGAAGGCACACAGACTTCATTTGAGTCCTTCATGCAGTTTCTAAATACTACCACCACATTTTTAAGGTTCACACAAGATATCTCTGACAAAGAAATTGATTTCTTAGATGTCACGTTAAGATTTAACAAAGAAGGTAAAATAGATACATCTTTATATAGAAAACCTACCTGGAAAAATTCTATGTTAAGCTTTAACAGTATGCATCCTCGACATACTTTTCAAGCTATTGTTAAAAGCCAATTTACCAGAATCCATAGATTGTGTAATAAAACCGAGGATCTAAATAAGGAAGCTCAATACATGGAGGAACTATTTATAAATCGAGGCTACAGTCCTTCCATGGTTAAGAGTATTAGATCTGAAGTCCTGGACCATGTTGACCATGTGGGCAAACAATATTCCACCTCGGGACATATAAAAGAGAATTTCAGGTCTTATAAAAAGAATGAGGTTAGAGACAACCAAGTTAATTACATTATCAGCTATACTAGTGACATCAATAAGATACAACAAGTTGTCAGTAATAACTGGCATATTTTAGCTACAGATTTTCAAACTAAGAACATCATAGGCAGATACCCGAGGTTCATATACAGAAATAGTAAAAATCTTAAGAGGTTATTGTGTGATGACCCACACCTCAGGAGACAACATGACATTCATATACCAAATTCTACCATTACCAAAAAGCTTGGTACTTATCCTTGCTATGACTGCAATAGGTGTAGGTACATCACAAAAACACAATACTTTCAACATCCTACCAGTGAGTATGTTTTTAAACCACATTTTTGGGCAAATTGCAATACTTCCAATGTGATATACCTTGCAAATTGCAATAAATGTAAGGCATTCTATGTAGGACTTACAAAGAGGAAACTCCATGAACGTATCTACAACCATTTATACGACATACGTAAGTCCAATGACACCAATGCTCTAGCAAGACACGTTACAGAGTTTCCCACACACACATTTTGCTTCAGGGTCTTGCAAATAGTTAAACAGGACGCTAGAGGTGGAGACAAGGAGAATCAACTCGCACTTATGGAACTTAATTGGATTCTAAGGCTGGGTGCACATATAGAACCAGGTATTAACAACCAAGTGTCCACCAAGCCAGCTTTAGCATCTAAGAGATAGGTTGTGGATTATGGTTCTTTCTGTGTCCCTTTTTGACACATTATTTGGTATTATTCATCCACTTACCTTTTGTCCATCCTCATCTTATTTTATATCACTGTTTTATCCTTACTCACTGATTTGCATACTAGCTATCATATACATACATTTATTGAACAAGAATGTTTGCATTAGTGACTGGACATACACATACATTAGCGGCATAGGTTGTTTTTTATATAGTTTTTTACATAGTTATTTTTTCAGTCACATATATATATATATATATATTTTTTAGTGCACATTCAGCTGCTAGTAACTAACCTATCTATTCATACAAGTCATACGTTTTATATTCACGTTTTGTTCTGATATTATTATTATTATTATCATTTTTATTTATTTATATCAGTGTTATAACACTGATAATTTACTGACCATTCAGGCATATTAGATTGAATAAACATGATTGACTTAACATACATTTTTTTTTTTTAAGGTGCCCTATATAGCACCATAGATACGTTGCATAAAATGGTTAATTTTGTTCTGTTTCGTTTGTTTCAATAAGTATGGCTTTATGATTATATGTATGTTCTTTCATTTCTGATGTCATTTTTATGAGCTATATGTGAAAGGCATACACCTGATATTTATGTATATGTATTTAAGTTTATATTTGGTATATGAAATTATTGTTTTTGTACTTCATGAAATATGTCCAAAATGTTATATTCACAATACTTGCTGCTATTATTATTCATTATTTATTATACATCATATATTGTCATTAGAGCAATACATTTATTTATATATGGGTGCTAGAAATGATCAGTCACATCTTAAAGAGTTGATTTTATATTTTATATTCTATATTTTATATTTTAAATTAGAATGCATATAATGATTTTAATACATTTTTAGTGTTGCTGTTTTAAAAGGGCACAAGAACCAGGAAATATTGTTGTTATGCTAGTTTTGTTCTAGCTTGAACGTAGCCCTTTTAAATAGTGACAAGGTTTTGTCTTGATTTGTATGGCTTAATTAATTATTAATTGTGGTTAATTGTTTAATGAGCATTTTCCCACCCTTTGAATACATATTTAAACTAAGAAGGTACATTCATTATAACATCTGATGAAGCGTGGATGTCCACGCGAAAGCGCTCATTTTTGTCTCCAAATAAAAGATTTGTCCTTTACAAGTGCTGTCATTGTTTCTCGCTTGGTATTCAACTGAAACTGAATTGCTGCATTTTTGGATGGTTCTAAGCGTTTTGATACTACACTTGTATCTCGTATAGTGCAAAAACCACTATCAACAATACACAACAACTCTATTTAACAGGTAGAATAGACAAACAAGGCAAACAGAGGACTAGGTCCTCTAACTTAAACGGGCCTAGCCCTAAGAGGAGAAGAAGAAAAACCGAGGACTAGGTCCTCTTATTTAAACGGACCTAGTCCAGGGAGAGACTGAAAGGGAACAGAGGACTAGGTCCTCTAATTTAAATGGGCCTAGCCCAACGAGAGACAAACAGAACGAGGACTAGGTCCTCTAACTTAAACGGGCCCAGCCCAAGGAGAGAGGAAACACGAAAAGAAACCAGCAGCACAAAGACAGCGATGCAGGGATACAGAAAAGGCCAATGGAAGAACGGCCAAACAAAGTGCAAGCAGTACACACAGAAACGAAGCAGCAATTAGTCTGAAACAGACACAGATTGCAAGAAACACACTAAACTACCAAAACAAGATTATTTTATCCAACAATAACTAGTCAAATATACTGAAAAATTTCACTTAGCCACAGCCAAGAAGAATCATGTCTGAGCTGAACGAGCAGAAAACAAGACCTGGGTTGTATTAGTGATGCATCATGGGATACCTCCTAGCCACGAGCCAACCATAAGTTTTCAAGCTAGAGTATGGCAAAGTCAGAGCCAAGGTTCGGCTCCGATCCCAAGAGTAAGAATGAAGATGAGATAGGACTAGAGAACATTCACTGTTTCCTTTCACTGTATATGCCTTGTTTGAGAGACAGCCACGGAAATGCTGCAGTGAAGGGTTGATGAGCACTAAGGAAGAGAGTTTATTGTGGAAGGCATTACAAAAAGATTTTAATATGTCTAGGAAGATGGTGGAGACCAGGTTTCAGCACTTTGTATGGGCGGTGACAATATTAACAAAATTGTGCAAAGCAGTAGTTTTGTTGTAATAAGGACAGAAGCTGTGTTGAGTTGAAAACTCTGTCTTCAACTTATCTATTAAATAATTAAGAAGTTGCATACGAATACATTTTTCTAATATTTTTGACAGTGGCTGATATAAGATGACAATTGGACTACAGTTTGAAAGATCTGTTTTGATGCCTCCCTTGTGCAGTAGAATAATCAATGATCATTTCCACAGTGAGGGGACTTATAATATTTGAAACTGGATATGCAATAGCCTCAGCTATTTTAAGATATTCAGCTTCAAGGAGTGCCACTGCGCATTTGAGACCAACAGGTTAAATGCAACAAATAATAAGAATAACAACAAAAAAAACAGATCAACACCAGAAATAAAAAAAACTCACTTATTTTAATACAAATACAAACAGCAGAGCTTTCGGGAATAATCCCTTCTTCAATACATATAAAACACAATTCAAAAACAGAGTTTTAAATACAGCACATGATCCCATCACCCAATAAAAGCTCAGCTTGTTATACAGCAAACCTAAAGTTTAAAGACACAGAAACACATATACAAAGTACATTCAAAAGGAAATTAAAAAGCTCAACAGATACAGGCAGTCAATAGCAACATTCACTTTAGTTTCACTTGCTTGTTTTAATCCAGATTTTAAACTAACTGAAGCATTTAGTCCAGGTGCTTGGTCAGCCTGCAATTTTAAAATCCATCTGTATTCAGCTAGTTCAGTCGTATTTAGAACATCATAGCCACTTATTTAAAAATATCCTTTGTATTACTCTAAATTTAATGCATGGTCTGTACCATTGTCATGAATATGTTTATCCAAGGAATTACTAAGTATATTCCTTCTAATTTCTGAAAGACGTTCAGAAATTCTTTCTTTAAATTTTCCTATATAGAAACTAGTGTATGTTGTGTACACAGCTTAAATAAACCCAGATTTTCTCTGTTACAAGTAGAGAAGCAATCAAATTCATAAATACACTTTGTTTGTGGATGCTCAAAGGTACCAGAAAGATCCATGTGTTTATAAAAACACAATTATAGCATGGAACAGTACCCTTTCTCTTAATTCTAGTGGACTGGTCCTTTTTATGCATTTCCTTATAATATATTCTCTGTTTCAAGTTAAGGCATTTCTTATAAGTAAAACTGGGAGATGCACCTATTATTTACCCAATTCTGGAACAGCAATTAGTTTGTCTCAATTTCTCAGTGTAATATCAGTAACTCCATTAGTATTAACACTATATTTCACAATGTACCTAAACTTAGTGTTATTATTACAGCTTTGATTAGTCTGCAGATGTTCTGATGAAAAATATGGTTTGGCTCTATCAACTCTTTCATTAATTAAATAGTTAGATGATTCATTTGAAAGACATCATAGCCTCTCATCTGAAATTCTTGTCTTAACATATCCAACTGCTGGTTATATAATATTGCATCTGTAGTCAGTCTACTCACTTTCATGCACTGGCTTTTAACTATCCCTTTAAATATATGACCAGAATGCATGCTGCAACTAAGGAGAAATCTGCTAGCCTGAACTTCCTTCCTATAGATATTCGTTGATATCAGCCCACCTGTGTTTTGAAGTGCTACATCCAAAAAACAATCTCTGTTCTAGAATATTTCAACTTAAATCTCAGAAAATTTGTAGTAGTTTCCAAGAATTGAACTTATTCTTGTAATTCAGTTTCATCATCCTTCCAAACCAAAAAATATCATCAACAAAGCATTTATAAAATAGAATTTTATCAGTATAGTTGTGTACTGAATCAAATACATGTATGCTCTCCCATTCATATAGGGCTATGTTAGCATAAGTATTTGTTATTGGTTCACAGGTAGGTACTAGGCTATTGGCCCTGGGGGCCTATATAAGCCTAGCCAAATGGTACTCTGGTTTTTGCCACCCAGGAAAATTACTTTCCTGTGCCCCTGTCAAGCAGAGCCACAGAAGTGATCCACGGGGTGAATTTCCTATCTCCCATCCAATCATCAAGATTTTTCTTGAAGAGTGCTAATGAGCTTTGTTTGATATAGATAGGTAGTTTGTTCCAGAGTATGGGAAGTCTCTGGGACAGGAATCTATCCCTCTAGCATGTTATGTTTATTGTGGTGACAAGGTTTAGGTCCCTAGAGCATGTAGCTTGTAGGGATTGGGATTTACTTGAATTTCAGATACTGTTATCTCATCTCATGATACTTAATGGTACAGCTGCTATCCAAAAAGGAAAACATTACTTGTTAGCATAACTTCTAAGACAGCATAAATCATTTCTATTTTCCCATTTGTGAATTATATTGGTAGCTAGCTTCTTCCTACAGATGAAAGAAGACAGTGAGTCAAAGCAAGAAAAGATGGATTATTAAAAGTAGAAAGAAGGTAAAAAAAAATAAAATAAAAAAAAATAAAGTTATGTACTCACCATAATGTTCCATATGTGTTATCCATTTTCATTCTTTCTCAACAAATGGGTTCAGAGCAGACCCTAGAGTCCAACTCAGCTGCTTTTTCCAGCTCATGGAACACTGAAGTTTTCAAAATCACTTACCCATAATGCCCTAGTTCCCTACCATACCTCAGATCTTGTTTGCTGACCTTTAAGCCTATATGATATTTAACAAATAAAAAGAGATGAGATAACAGTATCTGAAGTTCAAATAAAAGAACATTAGTTCCTTTAGCATCTTCTAATCTTTCCAGAAGTCAAGCTGGTAGGGGGTTGGACGTTATGCTGAGTATATAACTTTTTTAACTGATGATGTCATTTTCATTCATTCCTCAACAAATGGGACAGAATCCCAGAAGTCCTGGGAGGACTCTAAGGAAGGATATTCCTGAGCACAGCTGAGCCGAAGGCTGCTTTTCCCCTACAAACCAGTTCCAATTTGTAATGAGCAATAATGGTATGAGGATTAGCCAAAGTTGTAGCTTAATAAATATCATCCAAGGAAGATCTTGATAAAACAAAAAGAAGTTGCCATAGACCTGGTGGAATGAGCTTTTAGAGGTTTAGGCAAAGACAAACACATTTTTTTGTAAACAAAGGAAATACAATTAGTTAATCATTTGGCTAAAGTCACTTTAGTAACTGTTTTGCCCAGTTTTGAATCCAAAAAGGAGACAAACAATTGAACTAATTTCCTGAAAATGTTTGTCCTATGTAGATAAAATGTAAGTGTCGGTGAATGTCCAACAGGTGCAATGTACACTCTAATTTGTTTGAGAAATTCAGAAAGAACAATGGAAGGTTGATAGTTTGATTGATACTGAATTCTGACAACACCTTTGGTAGGAAGGATGGGTTGGTTCTTAAGGATACTTTATCCTTATGAAAAATGAAATCAGGAGGCTTGGAAGAGAGGGCCTGTAGTTCTGAGACTCTTCTAGCAGAGGTTATGGCCACTAAAAATCCCATGTCAAAAATTTTAGTTCACACTTAGCTGATAGTTCATATGGGGGTTGAGTCAAAGTTTGTAAAACAATATTTAAATCCCACAGGGGGTAGGATCTTTAAAAGGAGGTCTAAGAAGAAAGATTCCCCTTATGAAGCCCTTACAAACCTTGGAAGAAGCTGAGGATAAATTAATTATTTCTAAGTGAAAATTGGAAATTGCAGCTAACTGACCTTTAACAGTTGATGAGCTAGTGCTCTCATTAAAAATTGCCGCTAGTAGATACTGGTGCTGAAAAGGGGTCAATGTCTTTTTTTTGCTGCTCCCAAAAAGCAAATCTTTTTCCATTTAGTTTTGCAAATTTTTCTAGTGGAAGCTTTACGGGAAGATAAAATGTGAAGGACAGGGGAGAAGAGCCTGGGCTGTCTAACAAATGGAATTGGAAAAACATGCTGTCCATTTCAGGCCCAATATGTCTGGATGAGTCACATCTGTCAGATGAGACAGGAGGTCTGGAACTGGATCCAGAATCCAAGGTGGGTGAAGCAGATGAGGCCAAAGAAAGGAAAACCAAATGAGGATGACTATGCTCTTCAATCAAGATGCTTTCTGAAGAAACCAGGGGGCCAGTTGTGGAGAACAGCATCTTTTGGTGATTTCCCCAGTGGGAGGATCAAGCCAAAGAACCTGCTGCACTTGTTGAGGAGAAATGTAAAGTCATCGCACCATGGTTGGCACCACTGATGGAATATCTTTTCCACAACTTTCATGTTGAGTGCCCACTTGTGAGGCATTAGAATGGACCTGCTTAACTTGTCAGCTATCACGCTGGATTTCTCAGGAATGTGTGTTGCTATCAGAAATCGAATGGATGAGATCGCCCATTACTACACACTGGGGATAAGATTCAGTTCCTCCTTGTTTGTTGATGTACCAGACTTCTGACATATTGTCCATCTAAATAGCACTGGTTCAGGAAAGGAAAGTGTCTTGGAAGGCCTGCAACACTAGGACAACAGCTCTCATTTCTGATATGTATATTGGCCTCTTCGGGGGACCATGTGCCTTGGACTGCCTTTCCCAAGGAGTGCCCCTTCACCTGATTTGGGAAGCGTCCGTGGTAACTATGGCCTTGGGCTGAGGGAGAATGAAGTGGTGGACCTTGCATTATCTGATCATAGTAAATCCACCAAAGGAGGTAATTTTTACATGCTTGAGTTATCTTGATTTGAATGGATAAAGGCTGGTGAAGAAGGGACCGAGTCACTAGGGTCCACTGAAGAATTCTTATGTTATATCTTGCTAACGGAACCAAAATTATTGCAGCAGACATTGACCCCAATGCTTGAAGGATCAATCAAGCTGAGATAGAACTTTGAATGATCTTTTTGACCTGGAAGCCTACGGTTTGTACCCTTGGTAAAAGAAGGGAGGCTGTCAAGAATACAGCGTTGAACAAAGTTCCGATGAACTCCAACATCTGAGTTGGTTCCAGTTGAGATTTGATGTGACTGATAGTAAAGCCCAGGTGAGAGCATAACTGGAGTACATAATTACATGCTTTGATCAGACTATGTTTGGTTGAAGCAGTTATGAGCCAGTTGTCCAAGTAAGGAAACACCTAGAATCTCTGCAGTCTCAAGTGAGCTACCACTACTGCCATGCATTTGGTGAACACTCTGGGGGTTGTGGTGAGACCAAAGGGAAGAGCTCTGAAGTGGTAATAACTGGCTCCCAGCCAAAAGCATAGGTATCCTCTGGATCATCTGTTCATTTTTATATGACAGTATGCATCCTGAAGATCTACTGAGCACATCCAGTCATCCTTGTGCAGAAAAGGCAGAATGGACCGAACCGTGGCCATCTGGAACTGTGTGCATGCTGAACTCACTTGTTCAGATTGCTGAGATCTTAAATTGGTCTCCAAGTCCCCTGTTTTCTTTTAAATTAAAAAGAATCTTGGCTAAGTTCTGGACTCTTTCTGGCCTGGGGGGACCTCTTGGATTACTTTTTTCCTAGCAGGTTTTTTATTTCTAGTGCTGCGGCTTTCCTCTTGACTGGGTGGAAAATTGGGAATTTTATTTACTGTTGGGGGGGGGGGGGGTAGTAGAAAAAAGGGTATTATATAACCTCTGGAAATAATCCTCTGCACCCATAAATCTTGTGTAAATTCTAGCCAGTCTCTCTGGTGCAGGGATAAACGACCCCTGAATGCCTCTAGAGGTGGACAATTGGGCCTCCATTCAGGAGCACTAGTAGGATCTGATAGATCCTTGGTTCCACGTGGATGGCATCTTCCATTAGTTTCCCCTTCTGCCCCTGGGGGAAGTATCTCCACATGGATCTTGGAAGTGACTCTGGGACTTTCTGAACCACATTTTTCAACCACCTCACTGATTCCTGGAAAAGGTCCTTTGAGGAGTTGAAAAACGTAAGCCCAGGGCAAACAGGGTTTTACCTTTCTGCTCACACCTGGATAGTGTGTCTTTACCCTTGAGGCCAAATAAAGAACTTCCATCAAAGGAAGTATTGACAAAGGAAAACCTAAGGGGCTCTGCAAAATCACACAGGTGCATCTAGGCATGCCTCCTAGTGGAAATACCTGAACCTGATGCCCTTGAGGTACCTTCAGCGGCATGGGAGATGAACCTCATGGATGAGTTTGAAATGGACTGTAGGGTAGACAACTTTGAGGTAGTTGAGCTCTCTACCATATAAGTAATGATCTCAGAGAGGTTTTAACAAGTTCTTTAACCAAACTTCAATGGAGTCTAGTGAAGTGCATCAAATAATTCAGCAACCACAGTGCAAAGGTCGCTGGAGCATATACATGCTTCATGAATCTATCCAACACACTAGACTCCCTGATAGGAGATAAACAAAGGAAATTTGTTCTGCAAGTTCCTTTTTTGTGGCCTCCGCAATGACCATGGCATCAACTGGTATTCCCTTGCTCCAAAATGTTGGATCCTTCCTGGTCTCTTGGGGATCAGCTCAATGGAATCAGGTTCCTTCTATGCCCGCCCAGAGATCAAATCAATGAGCTTGTCGGAGGGCAGAGTCACCCAGGATGTAAGTGGGCTAATTCAAAAGACTTCCAGGAATACTGACTCCTTTTGGGAAGGGTTGCTGGCAGACCCGTCACCCCTCTGCTTGAGGATCTCTAGAATCTCTCTAAAGGAGACATCAGGTGGTGATCATGGGGACCCTTCCCCTCATCAAAATCAGTACCTTCTGTGACATACTCTTGAGGAGAGTCTAAGTGCTTCCTTTTGCATTTTTTCTTCCTAGGGACTTCTTTGGCGGGATGTTCTGGAGAAGTGTCGTAAGGTATCAATATACCCTGCTGGGTATCCTGGGGACTTTGGCTTGGCTGTTCCTGTGGTGCAGGAAATTGAGGCTCAAGACGCAAAGACAACTGGGTCTGGGAAGTAGGAACCAAGGAGGGTGGACATGTCTCTTCTCTTAGAGCAGAGAAAAATCTCCACTACTGACTGATTTGACTGAGAGAGAGAGAGAGAGAGAGAGAGAGAGACAGAGAGACCACTTCTCCCTTCGACCCAAAGACAGATCATTCGAGGCAGGAGTTGGAGCCGAGCTCTCCAGCTACGAGGCTCTGAGGGGCCGAGACGGCTCTGACAACCTCTGAGCTGACTCCAACACCCTGGAACCGGCACCAACGCTATGGCTCTGAGAGTCCTCCGGCTCAGACATGCTCAGAGCTGGTCCACTCAACAGATGACACCAGAGTAGAAGATATATGATCTTCAGATGCAATATGGATGGCTCTGGGATACTTGGATCCAGCTGCTCCAAAACCAGAGGGCAGATCAGAGAAGGATACAGAATTGGAGGGGTAGTACTTATTAAGGTCTCTGGACCCGAGGGGTAGGAGCTGAGAGAACCCCCATGAGAATATGCATCAAGAGGAATTTCCTCATCATCCTGTTCACATCTGCCTTAGTCAGAATTCTAGAGGAGTGAGATGATGTTACTGATGAAGCCCTAAAATGATGACACTTGGGAGACCTTTCCAGAAAGGGAGATGGTAGACAGGACACTGGATCCAAGCTCAGTAGATCTGATCTGTGGTGACCTGTCCAAATGCTTATTTGGATCGGACGGGGTCTGATTCAAAGTTTTTGTCTTTGGGCCCGAAGGGTTTGACTGGAAGATTTTGTCTTTGGATTCGAACAGGTCGTATCCAAAGATTTTGACATCTTAAGAGGCAGTTCCGAACTGGGAGGTGAGGAACTTGTAGGGTTCCAGGAATGTTTCTTAGCCTCTTTTTTGCCAAGCTTTTTAGGGGTTTGTGCCCCAGATGCTGTATCAAGTAATTTCTGATAGAAGGAACCCTCTCAAAATTAACTTATTTTTTTTATCAGTTAGAGCCCTAAGGTTGAAGGCTTTGCATATGACACAGGCAGAATCTAAGTGTACCAGGCCTAAACAACATAACAGCGTATGCATCAGAGAGAGGAATTGTGTGGCCACAGGCCATACATTTTTTTTAAAACTGGAGGGTTTTGCAACCATATTCTAAACTACAAGAAGGAAGAGAAGGAATTTTTTTTTTAGAAAATATGGAGAAGGCAAAAGACAAAAGGAAAGTATTACAACAATGGTAATAAGAGGACATACCTAAAGATATAAAAACAAAAAAAGAGAAAGAGAGATTATCAACTATGGTAATATAGAATTACACCATAGTCACATATAAAAACAAGGGATGATACGTAGAAAGCTCCTTTTTAAAGAGATACAGATAAGGAAAAATTACTTTTACTCACAAACTCTATTACTCAAGAGCTTACAGTGACAGGTCTGTATGCAAAGGTGCCAAACATCTGAGGTATGGTAGGGGACGCGTGCATTAAGAGTATGGGAGGAGCTCGAGAATTTCAGTATTCCATGAGCTGGAAAAAGTCTGAATCCCAGGATTGGATCTGAACCCATTTGTTAAGGAATGAATGAAAATGACAGCAGCAGCTCAAAGGTTATTCATGTAAGATCAAAATATGGTAGGTATCCTGATACAGAACCACCGTAACACACTGTATACAGCAAATTATCGGAAAATAGCACAGCACTGTTAAGCACAGTATAAAACCATCACTTAGTGAGCATTCCTTGAAATAATCAGTAATTCAAAAGAATGTTATACACACCAAAGCATTAGCAACAGAAATTACTACATGAACCACATACTTGTTAAAGGGCACAGGCTCAACATACATAAAGCTTATCGGAAAAGGATAAAATCAATACAAATATAACACGCTGCCAAGGTCTTCTCCTTGTTATACAGTCTTATAACACACAGAAATGTAATAACACGTGACACATAGCTGACCTGTGAGGGAAAATGGAGACAGAGTGGATCTAGTAAGGTAAGATTTAATAATACATTCTACTACAGTGACCCAGACTCAATGGATGGACATATGGAGCAGCCCACTATTCAGCTTGGTCATCAGGCATACGCTGCACTGTAAAACACAAAGGCCATTTATTACAGAGGAATCGGTAGTTTATACCTGGCGATCAGCAATTAGCAAACAGGCTCAAAGCAGAACAGGGTTTCTTTCATTTACTGAATGCAGACCAAAGTAGGCTAGGGATACAAAGAAACTGGCTTACATAGTGTAATCTAATGGGCAAGTGAAAGGACACCAGTCAATTTGGTAACTGGTCTTTAAGAGTGAAAGGACTTCTTCTTTGAGGGGAATGTCACAGCCACTTTACAGAACAGGGCAGGCAGGTATTTGACAAGTTAAATTAATATACAATAAAGCTCTTCATGTTAAACTCGCTTACATGGCAAAATGACAACATTCTCACTGAGAATATTGTAATATGATAATATTCTCAGTGAAAACTTTCACAGAGCTGTGTCTTGTGTCACAGCTCGTGCTGCTTAACAGACAAAACCAATGCAACGTTCACAGCATCTTCACAATGACAATATTCTCAGTGAAAACTTTAGCAGACATGTGCCTTGTGGCAAATCTGAAGCTGCTTAAGAGACAGGGACTGGTGTAATGTCCACAGGCAAGATGATATAGTATACTTGTGGGCAATTTAAAGTTTACACAACGTGGAGTTAAGAATAATCGTTGATTAGTCAGACACTGCATTTGTGTGATCAAATACTAACCCTCCAGTAAATGGGGGAACCAACACAGGTTTAGCCAGGATTTAAGGAAGTGTACAATTTATACACCAACTTCCAGACCCTCACCAAAGGAGCGTGCACATTCCTGGAAAACATGCTTTTTCAATACTGGCAGAAAAATATGAAATGCTAGGCTTAAGCCGAAAATCCATTTATTCAACCAAACATTCTACCAACAATAAAAAAAACTGTATATCACAATCTGTAACTCAAAAAAAAAATCCATCAGTTATCATTGCACAAAATAAATAAACCTGCCTACCACTCTACCCCTTCTAAACAATAAAACCCACTTGATTTAATGATATATTGCTAAAATAAAACCTCTCTACTGCCACTGTCCTAGACAGACCTGTGTAAAAAGTAGAAAGAAATTAAAAATAATGGCAGGCAAATATTACACAGTACACCCATATGTGGGTGTGCCCAACTTCTCAACATACAACGGATCTAATAATCTTAAAGCTTCTGTGGGCAAAGTGAAAACCTTCTGGAGGGAATGGAATACTGAATGCCTTCTCAGGAGTGGAAGATCAGTGACAAGAGAAAAGTATGACTGGTACGTAACGCCACCCCACGTACCATTCTCTTCATGTGTAGGAAAATAGTATTTTGTTCTAAAGTGATAGTACCCATACTGGCAACTTAAACCCAGTACGCTTTTCAAACTACTGTCAAGAATTTTGTCCTAATCTCATCTATCACAGTTTTAACCACAATAACTTGCATAACATAAATGAGTATTACAACTTTTAAATTATTGTGCAGTAAATGTATGCAGTTTCTTATTTTCTCCTACATGTACACACTGGGAGAGCAAAGAACTGCGAGTTTCATAGAACGTTTAGGTACGAAAGAGCACAGACATAATTCAGATACTTCCTCTGATACACTTTCAAACAATAATTATGCTCTGTTCCTACCAATACCAAAAGCAGACGTTTGGTGACCCTCCCCTGTCAAAATGTTCTGAGCTTTTGTGAGGACTGTTATACAGTCTGCATTAATGGAACACTATTATTCAGTATCTGCTTTTGCTATTTCATGTAAAATGTATGAATAATGAATAATGGAAATGAGATATCTATAGTTACAGAAAAATACTTGCAAGCTGCATATCTACAGCAAAAGTAAGAATCGTAACTGCAGACCATGACACTACATTACATTGGCTTGATGGCAAGAGGAGGCAATGAACTTATCTAGCCCTCCCTTATGTGCCTTGACATTCTACCTCCACTCCCAGCTTGATGGCAGGAGACAATACACCTATCACAGTCTGTTATTTTAAGTCTTTAACATTCTACATCTCCACATCAGACATGCTAACGTATCAAGGAAGACCAGCATCAATGGCTGATCAGGCATGGGAAAGAAATGAAGTTTACATCATACAAGGACACCATTTAAAAAGGAGAGACATTTATTTAAACAGTGACAATTCATAATGGCGATATGAATATTCTGGTGGACCTGTGGGTAACTCACAAAATCCATAGTTAAGCAGTGGTGATACTCAGATAAGTCAGTTATGCCTGACCTTTCTGATCAAAGACGTACCACACCGCCACACCACAGAGGACAAACTATGAAAGATATGACCAGGATTTTTTTAAGAGTTGTATGCCAAATTCCAAAATGTAGCTTCCCTACAAGACAGTAGAGTGCATACATATTTTGGGACAGGATGTTTTTCCAATACTCATATGTTTCAAACACAAAAAAATCCATTTGGCTAATAAGACCTTTCAAAAAATGTAAGTACACTACATGGCTTAATAAAACAAGATCATGATAAGTAAGCTGGGTGTTTCTTTAAATTAAAGTATCTCTCATTACAAAAAATAATTTTAATCCCTTTACTACTAAGAATTTTCTAGAGGACTGACTCCCAAAACTACTGACTGTGCTTGTCTACTTTTGCTCACTGTATTGTGAGATCTGCATCACCAACATAGTTTAATGTTTTCTCATGAAACTTTCAGGTAGTGAGTAATATAACACTGTGTAATATCTTATTAGATTGTGCTCATACCCTCAAAAACCACAGCAGAAGCTGGAACAGAGGAACCAGGCAGGGGTATCCTCTTTCCCCTTTATTTGCTTTATATTTAGAGCCACTGTCAAAGAAAATAAGGGAGTCAGAAATTCAGGATATAAAGTCAATAAAGATAAGGCTATGTACCCACACATGAATGGATTTGGCAATACCCATATTTACATGGACATGACAAAATGAAGTATTTAGAGGAGTATGGATTAAAAAGGCTTCTGCTATGGCAGCTAAGGATAAATAGGAAGAGACTAACTAAAAGATAACACAAAAACCAGAGAAACCAGAAGCTCTTGTTTCTGGATAGCAGGATATAAGCAGTGAAAATGTTTTTAGACCCTTTAATTTACATACAGGTCAGGCATATTTTTACCAACCACAGGAGGAGTTGTGGATAATAATCAATAAAGAGTTGAAGGAATTTATCAGGGAAGGGAAGAGGGCAAGGGTCAAGTGGAATAAGTTGATCCTTCCAATAGAACAAGATAGTTTTACGACTACCTGATTGGAAGGGATATTTTGAAGCAACACATGTACTGCTCATATACATAACACAAGCAGAAAGCTATAATTCAAAGTGGAAAGGGAAGATTAAACAAGGGAAATTCAGAAAGTAAGACAGTGATTTTGGATGCAGATCCTTAGGGAGAATAACATCAGCCATAAGGAATACTATATTCATAAACTAGCAGAAAGTATTTTAAGAATTAAGCCAACACAAGAATGGAGAAAGGAGATTTTACTGATTGGGATGACTGCAATTAGGGAAACAGAAAATAGGCAAGAGGGGAGGGGTGGAATTTACTGGAGAAAACTTACAAATGAACCAAGGTATTGGTAGCAAATAACTAGACAGGGAAAGGTAAAAATGGGAAGAGGGCAAGAAGACATTTGGACTACAGGCTAGAGACTGCCTTCTCCGTCAGATATCAGTGTGTAGACAGAGAAAGGGATAGGGGAACGCTGAGTGAAAAGATCTGCTCTGGTAGAGTTCTTAGATGAATGTAGAGAAGTTGTTGCTGTCAAAAAGGGATAATTAGTACGGCATATAAAACACTGCATGATAACTATAGGAAACAATCAGAGAAAGTTAGAAAAGATTAGGTACAGACTGGATAAACAATTCACAAAGAAACAATGGGAGGACATACTTATGGTTTCCAGGTATGCAACAAAATCTAGAAGATGTAAGATTCTTGCTTGGAAGTGTCTGCATAGTTATTTTTATACCCCAGACTCACTCTTGAATTTGAACTTAAGTAGAAGGCAAATGTTCGAGGTGTGATGGGAAAGAAAGAGGTAACTGGCAACCTATGTTTTGGGAGTGTAATGAGTTGTCAAACTTTAAATATTTCCTGCAAAGTACTCTTGTCAGAAATATTGAGTGAGCAAAAGAAACACAGGAAACAATTCTTCTGAGGTATGACAGCACCTGAACTACCTAGATACTCTTAAGGCCTTGTTAAGTTTATTCTGGTGGCTACCAAATATAGCAATTACTAGAAAATGAAAATCGAAGTCTAAACCAACTGTATTTTAGGTATTAAACATTGTAACAGAGATAAAAAAGCTGGAAGTGGGTTACATTGATGAAATGTACATTGTCTGATCAATACATGCAGAATAATAGATAAAAACACAGATAGTATCCCACAAAGCAAATGTTTTGTTGCCAAAAATGATAAATATGAGTAATCCAAGGTAGAAAAAGGTAACAAAACAACCAGGCAGTTCACCAAACATACACTATTCGTACAAATGGTAAGCGTTTTCGCTACTAAGCTTCCTTAGACATGCAGAATAATGTTTTGGAGGAGTGAAGTTTAAGGGAAGGCAGGAATAGAACATTTATGTAATGTTGGATTGATGATAGTTGTACAAAAGAACAAATGTTATGTATAATGTTTGTAACTGGGAACATGTTGATATAGTTTGTTTTCTTTTATACAAATGTATGTTGGCTATGTCTTAAGTGATAATTCAATAAAGGTATTATAATAAACAGCAGCAGCAGCTACAGCTTATACTATAATGAAAAATGTGTATAATTTTCTATATTACAACATGGAAAATTAATAGAAACATTTTGACAAATATATACTTTTTAGGCATATTAAGTGACAAAAAAAAACATGCGTATTTCATTTTCTTGTTCTGATTTTATAAGACCATAATGAACGGATTTAAAATATGCTTATCATGGTATTCATAAACAAACTACAGAGTGACACACAAGCTGTGTAATCCCCACTGTTTGTTGGTAATATGGACGTTAATGTGATTCATGGAACACAAATGCCCTAATACAACACTGCACACATCTCTGCATCACAAGCAGTGGAGAACTGGTTCAAGCACGGAGCGAAAAAAAAAACACTTCCTGTACTCCTATGGCAGTCTCCTGGGCTTATGTCTTCTACATTAATTCCATGTATGCCATATACAGTCATCAAACTACATATATGGTGGGCACATGAAGTTAGATGTGGATATAATGTAAATCAAATATAAGTGGCATTGCTGACTCTTTCTTAGTGGACTGTATACAAAATATTTTCAGAGATCAGACTGCCCCTAGAGCAGAAAGCAAGAGAGAGGGCAGAAATCTACCTATTGTACATATTTTGTTTGGTTTCATTATGAAACTTCTGAAAAGTTACCTAGTGGTTTTGCTTGCAAAGCCAGTCATGTACACTCAAATTAAATAGTGCAAAGGGTGAAAGCTCAGGGGTCTATATTAGAACATCCAAGTTTCACAACTTCGAATGTTCTAATATCAACCTCTATTCAGCGAACGCTGAAAAATAGCGAAACGACAGAAAATCAAATTTTTCCCAAGGGAAAGAATTCGGTTGTCTGTTTCTGTCGCTTCGCTATTTTCAGCGTTGTGGTAGAAAGTTACGGGTCGGGTTCAGGTAAGTGTGCGATTGGGCGCGGGTTAGGTATGTGTGCGATTGTGTGGACATGAGGATTAGGGCAGGTTAGATGAGTTAGGGTTAGGGCGCGGGTCAGGTAAGTGTGCAACTGTGTGGAAGTAAGGGTTAGGGCGGGTTAGGTGACTTACGGTTAGGGCGCGGGTCAGGTAAGTACGAGATTGTGTGGACGTGAGGGTTAGGGTGGGGTAGGTGAGTTAGGGTTAGGGCGCGGGTGAGGTGAGTGCGCGATAGTGACGGACCTTCGGGTTAGGGTTGGGTTAAGGTAAGTGGATAGTTAGTGGTGTTTGTACAGTTTAGTGTAGGGTTAGATGTAAGATTTTAGGTGTATGTGTGGTGATTGCTGTTTGTTTGGTGTGCTTGTGTTGTGTGTATGGGTTTCGGAACAGCAAATTTTTTCCCTAGGGAAAAATTCGCTGTTCTGCATATTCGATGTTCTCAGCTTTCGCTGAATAGGGGTCGATATTAGAACATTCAAAGTTGTGAAACTTCGATGTTCTAATATAGACCCGAAGCTCAGTTATAACATCAATGTCTTTTGCTTAACTTGCACTTTTCTTTGCTTCTTATGGTTGGTGGTGTGCTATTTTTTTCTCACCCAATGGTCCACATTCAGTTTGGTTTGGATTTCTGAGTCTCACCTGGATCCAGCTGTTGCCAGTTAGTAGGACACTGGTGGAATGTGGTATCTTGCCACTCTATATACATGGCCATGGGTGATTCAGGAACATTTCAGTCTCCTTGATCAGGTCTGCAGAGCAACACTAATTTGCATAACACGATAAGAGGATCCTAGACCTTAAACACATGCCCTACATGGACAGAGTCAAAAAAACTCCAGCTATTCTCTGTCTCATATTGTCTATTAAGAGGTGATCTCTGCTTGACTTAAAAAGCCATGTCTGACCCAGCCCTGTTAGAAATGTTACAACTAAAGAAATCCCAATCCCTCTGCACCACATGCTCCAGGGACCTCAACCTCATTACCACAATCAACAGAACATGCTGGAGGGACAGGTTCATAACCCAGAGACTGCCCATGCTCTGGAATAGACTTCCCATACATGTCAAACAGAGCACCTCATTGGCTCTTTTCAAGAGAAATCTTGATGAGTGGATGGGAAATAGAAAGTTCACACCGGGATCACTCCAGTAGCTCTACTTGATAGAGGCACCAGGAACTAACGGCGGCATGATGCCACGGCACTTCTATGGGCTAGGCTTGTAAAGGCTCCAGGGCCGTTGGCCTAGTACACACCTATGAAAGCTTACTGTCCAGGGTGCATTGTCATTCACAGAAAGGGTGCTGATGTCTCTGTACTGGGGTAGGATGGGGTTCAGCTGTGTTACTGTGCTTGTCTGCACCATATGCAGTTACAGGATGTGCGGTTACACCTATTAATCTAAGCAGGAAGATTTCTACATTTATTTATTTATTTTAAGGGCGATGAGTCTGCATGTCCTACCTGCAGTCACGTGAGTTTCCTCTGGGTGCTCTGGCTTCCTCACACATTCCAAAGACATGCAGTAGGTGGACTGGACACTCTAAATTGGCCGTAGGTGAGTGTGTATGTATAATGAAATACTGCAGCAGGGCTAGCCACCCGGCACTGTAAACCTTGGCTTGAGATGATTGTCACTGATGAAGTAACACCCTGATCCCATGCATAAAATGGTAAAAGGGGTTGATGATGGATCGATGGATGGACAGACATTGCTCAATTATACTCTGCTGAACACATGTCCACAGTGGCTACCACAGCTCAGGTACTGTGGTTGCCGCTGGTAAGTCTAGAGTTGCAGCCCCATAAACTTCTGCTCCCCTGCAGAAACTGATCTTCCCCATTCACACATTTATGAATCACGCTGGATACACGGTAACATCATCCAAATGCCTCTTAGGTAACGTAATGCTTTATCAGCTACTAATTACTAACTAATTACGTTCAGAAGTTTGCCCAGTATTGTAAATTGTGTAAATGTTTTCATCACATACCAGCCCTATGCACCAGCATATACGGTTTATGAGCCCTGTCCCAAATTTGGTAGCCTGAAAAATGTTACATGTACTTAACTGTTGTAAACTGAAGAACAAAATATAAAAGCAACCAAATGGCAGTAGCAATACAGAACCATATTTCTGAAAATGTCTAAAATGCATCAAAAAATATGCTGTGACCATCAGTTACATAATGCAACTCAACAATTCAACATGTACAACAATGCTACAGAATGCACTTGACACTTACACAAACTTTATCCTTATGTGATGTACTAATTTTACTGAACTAAAGTCTAAATTAGGGGGTGGGGACATTGGCACTTTCCTACCTAACTGTTAAAAAGAGAGAAATTTAAGGAAGAGGTAGCAGAAATTATTTATGAGTTATTAGGAAACACAGAAATTTCACCAGAAGGGATAGCTAGTGAGTGGTATAAAATGAAAGTGGAGTTTAAAATGAAAGTAGAAATTAACAGGAAAAATATGGTTAACAGGAAGTATGTAGCGTGACTGATAAAGACTGAACCATTGCAGAATAAGGAGAATCTCTTGGAACAAGAAGAGAAGCAACTGCAGAGTCTTAAATGGAAAATAAGGGAGTATTTGGATAACATGCACGAGTTTAGAGAGATTGTTGTTAGCAAATAGTTTGATAACAACTCTAGACTTTTAGCACAATAACTTGGGCAACAGAATGTAGAAAGGATTGTCACCAAACATATGAAGCTTATGACAACAAAAATTACCAGCGATCCTATAGAGGTATTAGACATTTTCTGGAAATTTAATGAAAATTTTGTATATAGTACAGAAATGGGTAAAGCAAAAAGAAGCACAAATGGAAATATTTATGGAAAACTTAAAGTCAGAGGAATATGAGGCTTTGAGCAATGGTTAAGACAGGTGGAGATGAGACAAATACTGTGATACATAATCTATCTACATGGAAATCTGCAGGAACAGATGATATTCCTGTGAAAGTTTGCAAATTAGAGCAAAGAAAGTGATAAAGATCTGGAAAGATTTATTAAAAAAGGAAGCTATGTACTCAAATTAACGTTCCATCTGAGTTGTCCTTCATTTGTCTTGAACCTGTGAGTTCCCGGATCCGGCACGCATCCAACGGCTGCATACTCTGCATCTTGATCTGAGCTCCAAGCCCCTCCCCTACCCATAATGCCCCTGTCTCCTTCCTCCATTCAGATCAAGTTTGCTATCCTACCTAATATCGCACTGGACGAAAAATTTATACCATGCCAAATATCCATAAACCAGAAGGAAAGAGTAGTAGGCATCCTGGTGATGACCACATCCTCTACCCGTCATACCACCACACAGTCTATGCCAGGCAGGGGGAAGGAGGGAGGGACTGTTGAAGGCAAATGAAGGACAACTCAGATGGAACGTTATGGTGAGTACATAACTTCTTTATCTGAAGTTGTTGTCTTCATTTGGTCTTCAATCTGTGGGACAGAGTCCCCAGCTACTAGAAACCTGTGGCCCTCATGGAAGGATATTCCAGAGTACAGCGGAGCCAAAGGACGCTCTGTTCCTGGATATGATGTCCAACTTGTAGTGCAAGATAAAGGTATGACATGAAGCCCAAGTGGCCGCAGAACAAATATCGTCTAACGAAACTGTAGACCAGAAGGGAGCTGAAGTAGCCACAGACCTTGTGGAATGTCCCTTCACTTGACCTGGCAGAGTCAATCCCTTAGTGGAATATGCCAGCAAAATACACTGGGAAACCCAACGGGTGATGGTGACCTTAGATACTGGTTTCCCTAAGAAGGGTTTAGAGCAAGATATGAAAAGTTGGTCAGACATACGGAATGCTTTAGTCCTGTGCAAATAAAAACGCAACTGTCTTTGCACGTCCAGTAAGTGCAATTTGTATTCCCCTTTATTTTGAAAATTCGAGAAAAAGACAGGAAGATTAATTACCTGATTAATATTGGCCTCTGAAGCTACCTTAGGGAGAAAGGAAGGGTTAGTACACAAGGAAACCCTATCCTTATGAAAAATCATATAAGGTGGTTTGACTGACGATGCTTGGAGTTCCAAAACCCTTCTGGCATAAGTAATAGCCACCAAAAAGGCTGTCTTCCAAGACAAAAAATTACATATCCACAGAGGCTGCGAGTTCAAAGGGAGGTGAAACCAACACCTGCAAAACTAAAGTAAGATCCTACGGCGGCGTGGGGTCCTTCACCAGTGGCCGAAGAAAGGTGCCTTTAAGGAAGGCTTTACAAAGTTTTGAAGATGCTAAGGAAGCCATATTGTGCCCTACATGAAAATTAGAAATCGCTGCAAGTTAACCTCGACTGTAGAAAAACTAGCACCTTGTTGAAAAATCCCTGCTAACAATTCCAAAACCGATGAGACTGGGGCAGTGAAAGGGTCTAGGGCATGTTGAGGAGCCCAGATCAAAAAAGGTCTCCATTTAATGGAGTATACTTTTTCTGGTGGAAGACTTATGAGCCGCCACCAGGATTGTTTTTACTAGTGAAGATAAGCCAGGAGTCCTGACAATCAGGGGAACTGGAGCAACTAAGCGGTGAGCTTCAGACTGCCCAGGTCTGGATGGGGAATCCCTGAAGGGTGAGAAATGAGATCCTGAACTGATACAGCAACCATAGTGGAGCCACCAGATGAGACCAGAGAGAGAACCCAGACTTGGCGAGGCCAGAATGGGACAATGAGGATTGCTAAGCACCTCAGCTTGCAAGATTTCTGAAGGACTTTTGGTATTAAGGGAAGAGGAGGATAAGCATACAGAAGACCGGTGGGCCAGGCATGAACAAGAGTGTCTCTGGGGGCTTCCCCCAAAGAGGGTTCAGAGCAAAAAACTTGCTACATTTCATGTTGGAAGGAGAAGCGAAGAGATCACAGCAAGGCTGATCCCACTTGAGAAAGATCTGTTTCGCTATTCAGAGACCACTCCTAGGGCATCAGAATAGACCTGTTGAGCCTGTCCGCTAGAATGTTGGACCTCCTCAGAATGTGGATTGCCACCAGAAAACGGACGGTGGACAGTGCCCACTCCCACACTCTCATGGCTTCACAACATAGGGGATAAGATCTGGTTCCTTCCTGTCTTTTGATGTACCAGACCACAGACATGTTGCCCGTCTGGATACCAAATCGTTCCTGAGGGAAGATGGACACGGAAAGCCTGCAACACTAAAAGCACTGCCCTCATCTCCAGGACATTGATATGCAATCTGGTCTCGTAGGGGGACCATGTACCTTGGACTGTCCTTCCCGAGCAATGCTCCCCCCAGCAGGGAGGCATCCATAGTCACCGTGGTCGAGGGGAAAGGGGGAAGAAAGGTGTGACCCCGAATAAGGTTGGGGAAATGTAACCACCACTGAAGAGAGTCCCTGCACACCCGAGAGGCTCAAACAGGGTGAGACAGTGGGAGATCTAACATGGACCATTGGACCGCCAGAGTCCACTGAAGGACCCACATGTAAAATGTGCCAGACGCAAGAGACTATGGCCACCATGGACCCCAATGCCCTTAATATTATTTCCGCAGTTGGAGGCTGGACTTGAAGAACGTCTAGGATGTAGTTTCAGTGAATGTGTCCTCTCAGAGTTGAGAAAGACCTTGGTTTGAATTGTGGTCGGCCGAGTCCCAATGAAATCTAATACCTGAACTGGGGCCAGCAATGACTTGCTGAGATTAATGGTGATGCCCAACTGCTGGGCTAGGGAAAGAAAATAATCCCTCGCTTGACATAGCTGATGCGTGGAAGGGACAGCGAGGAGCAAATCGTCTAGGTAAGGAAAGATCTGTATGCCCTGGAGTCTCAGGTGAACTGCTACTACTGCCATCACCTTGGTGAATACCCTGGGGGCTGTGGTGAGACTAAAGGGGAGCACTCGAAACTGGTAATGATCAGTCGGAAGCAGAAGAACCTCTGAGAACGCCTGTCCATTTTGATGTGGTAGTATGCATCTTGGAGGTCAATCGAGCACATCCAATCATTCTCCTGCAGGAAGGGCAAGACAGACAAAGTTGACCATCCAAAACTTTGTTTTGGCTACTGACAGGTTCAAGACGGATAGATCCCGAACTGGTCTTGGGTCCCCTGTCTTCTTTGGCACTAAAAAAACCCCTGGAATAAATGCCTAATCCAGACTGGTCTGGGGGAACGTGTTGGATGAATTGTTTTTATAGCAGCTTTGCAATTTCCAGTGCTGCATCCTCCCTGTGCACGAGTGGAATGTCCGGGAGGTGACTGGGTGGTAGAGATGACTTTAGAAAGGGGACTGAATAACCTCTGGATATAATTTGCAACACCCAATGATCTTCTGTGATGGACTCCCAAGCCGTTAGGTGAAGCAAAAGGCGACCCCCGACTGCCTCCAGGGGCGAGCAGTCGGGCAACCCTTCAGGGCTGCTGTGCAGGTCTGTCCGAGAAAGGTTCTCAAAACACTTGATTTCTCGGACCCCCTCTGCCCTCTAGGGCTGGGAGAAGGTGAGTCCTGAGTGTCCCGAGGAAAACTCTGAGATTTTTGGAACCACATCTTTTTGGTCCCTCGCCGATTCCTACAGAAGGATCGTTGAGGGGTTGAAAAGCGGATCCTGTTAGCAGACACAGTCTTCCCGTCCTTCTCACTCTGAACTAGGGTGTCACGTACTGTTTTCCCTAAAAGGGAGGAACCATTGTACAGGGCGCATTTGATGCCTTAAAGGGTTCCGAAAAGGCACACAACTGGAGCCAGGCACAACACCTGATAGTAACGCCAGTACCAGCAGCTCTAGCAGCACCCTCCGTTGCATGGGAGAGGAGAAACAGAGGTCAGGGTGGTCATCCAGGAGGAGAAAACTTTCTTGTCCACCACCGACATGGACATCAGGTCTCGCTGCAGTCTAATTAAATGTGCCAGGTAAGTTCAGCTCCCAGACAGAAAAAGTTGCTGAAGTGTACACCCACTTTCCAAAACGATCCATCATCCAAGACTCTTGGTTTGGAAGGTGGACAGTAGAGCTCTCCTGAGCAAGCTCCTTCTTAGTGGCAGCTGCCACCACCATGGTCAACCAGGGATCCTTTGTGCCAATAGGTCCTATCCAAAGAGGGGCACAAAATTTTGTCAGGGCGTTTGGGAATGGGCTCCACCATGTCCGGTTCCTTCCACGGCCGAGATGTAACCAGATCCAACAAGGGATCCATGGGAGGGGACACCCAGGAAGTAGAGGGTCCTGCGCCAAATGCCTCCAGGAACACAGATTTGTCTGAGTTAGGTTTTTGGACAGACCCCCCCCCCCATGCTGACACAGGGAAACATCCTTGGAGAGGGTGATCAGGGGGAACATTCCCCTTCCTCCAAATTGGTGTTTTCAGTGAGTGACTCCACTGGGGAGACCAAGTGCCTTCTTTTGCACCTGCATTTGCAAGGAGCCTCCTGACTGGGAGATTCTGGGGAGGACTCGCCAATGGCTTGCTGCTCCCAAGAGGGGGTGCCCTGGGGCATAGAGGCAGCATGCTGTCCCTGAGATGACAGAATGGTCGGGCCCACACCAGAAACAGAGGGAGCCAGGATGGACTCAGAAGACAAGATAGTCAAGGGTCTCGATGGGATAGAGAGGACCCTCACCACAATGTCGAAAGCCAAAGGAGAACGGACTTCCTGAGAAGGGGTGATAGTCAGAGTCATATCCCTCTGACCTGATGGAGGAGTCTGAGCCGAGCCTATGGGGGTCGAGATACCGAGGGGAAGGCTCTGCTCTGAAAGGCTCGGAGCTGACATCATCCCCTCGGATCCGGTGCCAAGGCTCCGGCTCCAAGAGCTGGATGGAAACGAACAAGTCGGATCTGACCTACTCAAGGCCATGGCCGGTGTCAAGGTACAAGGTACCATCGGAGTCAACCCCTCAAAGCAGTGTGTCCTCGGACCCAAGGGCTCCAAAACTGAGGGATGGACTGGAAATAAGAAATACGGAAGAACACAGACTGCATGCCCCAGCTCTGGAGGGAGAGGGGACAGGCAAGACTCTCAACTGGATCTGGGTGCAGATAAACTTCCGTATCACCCTGTCCATCTCTGCTTCAGAAAGACTGTGGGTGGAATGAGATGAGGAGACCCCTGACACGGGCCTGAAGTGGCAGTGAGGGGAAGCTTGCACTGGCAACAGAGTCAAAGCTCCTCCAGCTCCAGGGAGAACAGAGAGGAACAGAGCTGGGGGGGGACTCCGTCCTTGGGGCCGACCTAACCTTGGGAGGGGGAGCCGCCAGAACCGAGTGATCTGGGGATCACTTCTTGGGCCTATCCTTATGGTTAGGAGGCTTATCTCCATCCCTGTGCCTCTTGGTGGGAGCTTGAGTCCCAGAGGCTGGGACGGAAACAGCCAAGGAGACCGAGGCAGAAGACGCCTGTGCCTTGGTGGAAGGAGAGGGAAGAAGCCATTTTATGATTAACTTGTTTCTCCTATCAGTGCCCGGGAATTAAACCCGGCAAAGATGGAACAGGTCATCTCCAAGTGGGCTTCTCTCAAGCATACCATGCACAGAGTGTGGCCATCGGCTGGGGAGAGCTTATGGCCACACTCCGTGCACTTTCTAAACCTGGATTTTGGGGTCTCAGACATAACTGAAAGGTACTGAGAAGTCCAACAAAAAGCCTGCACACACACACACGCTGATAGAAAAGGAAAAATAGGGACTTTTTATTTATTTATTTTTTTGAACAGACAGGACTGCGCGGTAGGAGAAGGTAGAAAAATAGAAAAGGTAAACTTTAGGAGAGAAAATCAGGCAAAAGGGTTTAAAGAAGCAACACTTACCCAAAAACAGAGCTCAGAACATGGATTGCGACGCAAGCTTAAGGGTGGAAACGAGATCTGAAGGGAAGAAGGAGACAGGGGCATTATGGGTAGGGGAGGAGCTTGGAGCTTGGATCAAGATGCTGAGTATGCGGCCATCAGATCCGTGAACCCACACGTTGAAGACCAAATAAAGACAGCAACTTCAGATCATATTTTAAAAGAAGAAGGAATGGCATCCTGGAAGAAAGCTGTGGAGACTGTATTATTCAAAGAAGGTAAAGACCCATCAGACCCAATGTCATAGAATTATTTCAATTTTAGACCATTATTAAAAAGTGCTTATGTCTATAAGACATATGCTAAGAGAATAGCAAAGACGTCATGTCCAGTGCTATTTGCTCACTGTCTAATGAAATCCATGAATACTGTGGAGATTGTCAAAACTGTCATAAAAAAAAAAAATCACACATTATTTACATGAGTGTTAAACTGATGTACACCTAGCATTACTAAAATACAGGAATACTTCACTGTTCATCATCTTCTTGAGTAGAATCACATTTTCATGATTCACTCAACTTCCTTTTATCATGCTGATATACTAATGTCTATACCCTTTTATCCCTCGCTAGTTTCCCATCAGCAGGCCAAAGGTCAACCAGAACTGGCCATTACAGAAACAGCCATCAGAGTGTGTCAAGATTTCTGCTGCTAAACACTACTCCCTGAGTGCACCGCGCAAAGTGTCAATGAAAGAACATATAATGGGCTGATGGTAGAGTCCATTACCTCCCTTCCACAAGAAACATTCCCACCAAGCATTCCTTTCCTCTGCAGAAGCACTCAGCTGTGGTTTCCCCAGTCTCCACCAGGGAAAAGCACCACCTGGTGTGTCAATAGTGTGCACAACCCCTTCTCCCCCGAGAAAGATGAGTGGGCTACATCCCTTCACTTCCCCTCCTCCCTACCTAGATCCTCAAGTACCACGACTGCTAATCGAATCCAGGTTGCCTGGATCAAAATCAAGCTCCATCCCTCTACACTAAGGATGTCAAGCTTATTGCTTGCACCCTTGGAAAGTCTTTTATTTGACTAGTTTCCTCTATTAACATATTTCATTATGTGTTGACTTTCTACTAGTGTTGCCAATCACTGTTATTATACTTACAAATGTGCAGCAGCCACAAGTACAGATTACCTTAATGGACTAGAACAGTATCATGAGAATCAGTGGGCAAAGAAATACTTTAGCTATCTCAGCCATGCATTACATACTTGGTTAATGACTTACCTTTGGTCTCCAAAGTAACAGGATCAGAGAAGTCTCCAGCCACGGCTTTATTACAAGCTCGTACACGGAAATTCATGTACTTTGAATCGAATTTTAGACCTACAAAAAAACAATACAGAATTTGTAAGACACTGACAACTATCTAGATGCACTCTTCCTTCAGGAAAAAACAAAGCTGAGTAAGACGAGAAGTGAGTTACAGTACTATCAAACAAAAACTAATTTATTATAGAATGAGTCAGGAACAGAATTTGTGCATCTAAAAACTTGTTGAAAGTCAGTAACTTCCAATACTGAGCTCCTTATAACGCAAGTCAATCTGACAGAATAGCAATATGAAGACTACTTTAAAATATGATGGATTCTCTTAAAAAATCATCAATCAAACATAATGCTTTACAGTGCTAGGCTTCCCAGTAAAGTTCTTGACTAGGCTATTGCATACGCTGTCTGCATGTTTTCCCCAAGTCCATATGGGGGTGCTGCCTTGTACTCGTTTCCTGCCACATCTCAAAAACATGCTGTAGAGTGAACTGGTAATCTTTCAAACTGCCCACAGGTAGGGGTGTGTGTGTGTGTGTGTGTGAGCATGCACATACTACAACAGAATGTTGTCGACATCCAGGATTAGATTCCCTACCTTCTACCAACTGAATGCTATGATAGGTTTTGTTTTCCCTGGGACCGAGAAATGGCTCAAGCATTTAACTGAAAAATGACAGAACAAATTAAACACAAAAGAAAATCTTAAGAAATGAATAATCATTTCTACTACTGGAGTGTTACTGTATATTATAAGACATTCTAAATCAAGGATTTGTCAAGCTTAATGAGTAGCAATACATGACAAAAATCCAGTTAGTAAATAAATACTCAATCATTTTTATGATCCAAGACTTTTTTCCCTATAGTTCCACATATTACAACACACACAATCCTAGGAGCAACACAGAATAAATACCAGTTTTGTGAGCTGCAATGGCTTCCTACATAAAAGGATAATTTAACAATCTTTCATCGATTTTACTTGCCATATTTTTAGATGGAATGCATACCTAATAACTGGCATCAACAGTCGTGATTCCAGTGCATACTGGGAGAGTCACGTCTAATCCAAACTTTAGGCCTATTAGCCTTATCTGAATTATTTGTGAAACCATGGAAAGCACCATAATGGAACTTTGCCAAAAAAGTTACAGGTAACCTAATTTTCTTTAAAATGAAACAGTATGGGTTCCCATAAGGGGCAGCTGTGCTTTCTAAACCTAGTGCACTGAAAAATTACATCAGTGTTTAACAAAGGATGTATTGTGCATGCTATTTGTTCCTTGCTATAATCTTTGACATGGTCCTCTGCAAGAAAATTATTGTCAAATTAATAGGAATAAACGTTAACAGATATAATTATTAGACAATATAACACAAAAGATCATTGGGAGGGGTGTAATTTCTCAGCTCTTACTGCAATGTCTAGTTTTGCCCTAAAGGGTTATGTCCTGCCCCCCACTGGAGTATGTTGCTAACAGAAAAAGAGGAAACTTGTTACAGATAACAAAATATGCAGATGACTACAAATTAGGTAACAAGTTAAATAAATAAAGAGATGAACTCCTTTCATGATGGAATAAGATAATCCTCATCTGGTTTAGTCATAATAATCCCTAATTTAATATTAATACATACAGGAAAACATAAAAGTACCTCCCTCGACTACATGAAAAAAGACATGGAAGAGCTCTCGGATCATGTGGCCCAGGCAGGTATGACCCTAGTCCTGAGTAGCATCCTGCCTTCGCCCAGAATGATACCACAGTATAAAGACAAAATGATTGACTTTCAACAATTGGCTAAGCTTCTGGTGTCATTCTTGTATCTGTCTGACTGGGAAGACATGATCGACAAACCACGATGCTTTGCCAGAGATGGTCTGCACCGGTCACCCCTGGGATTCAGGTTACTGGCTAAAGCTCTTGCCACCCCTACAGTGCCTTTTTTAGGCAAGGTTCAAAGGACAAAACCACCACCGTAACAGATATAAGCATGCAAAATCTGAAGGTAATGCTACTCAATGCTAGAAGTCTAAACCTCAAAATGCACTCTCTCGAGGCACTCCTAAAAATGGAGAACATCGATATCTGTGCAGTAACTGAGACCTGGTTCAAGGCTCCAGAGAGCACCCCTGCAATACCAGGCTACAACTCTTACCACACTTTTCGGCCACAAAACCATGACCGAAACACTAAAGGTCAAGGAGTATCCATATTCACCAAGGATATTCACACCTCCAGGCTAGTTGCCCAACACCACAATGCATCTGAAATTCCCCAGGTGCAACTAACACTAGGTAAGACTGCAATCCAAATTGTAGCTTGCTACAGATCCCCCACCATGCCCCAAGATTCTCACTACACCTTTCTAAACTTACTGGAAAATATTAAGATACAACCAAACACCATAATACTGGGCGATTTCAACTACCCTGCCATTAACTGGGAAAACTACTCAGGTACCAACACCTTTTCCCAACGGTTCTTGGAATTCATAAATTCCAGCACCCTGGATGAACTAAATCCATTGTCCCACCAGGGGCTCCAATATCCTAGACCTGGCCATTACCAACATGGGAGATAGATGCTCCACACCAGTGGTCACCCCCTCATTGGTCAGGTCTGACCATAATCAAATCACCCTTGACATCCCAGTGGTCACCCCCTCATTGGTCAGGTCTGACCATAATCAAATCACCCTTGACATCCACATCCAACTCCCACCCCCCAGTAAGGAAACCTCTGTAAAAAACTTCTCCAAAGCCAACTTCATGCTACTGAAGTCAGAAGTGACAAACTTCATGACACCCATGCAGACGGGATCTGTAAGTTCGACTGCTGAATCCTACACTAAGGCACTGTACGAGCACATCCACTTGTGTATGAATCGTGCCATCCCAAATAGAACCAAGATGCTCTCCTCCAAAAAAAGGAAGTCAATCTGGTGGTCCCCTGCTATAAACAAACTATACAACAGAAGGACGAAACTGTTGCAGAAAAGAGGAAAATCCCAGGATGCAAAAAAACTCCCTTACCAGCCTCAGTAAGAAGCTGAGATCCCTCATAAAATCCTCAAAAGCTAGTTACGAATATAAAATTGCCAAAGATTCCAAAGACAACCACAAGGCATTCTATAGTTATGTCAATAATCTAAATGGCAATGCTCAGATCTGCTCTGAGCTACAACAGAATGGCATTAAATATACTGATTCCAAGGATATTGCCAAAATCCTGGCAGATCGATTTAGTGCCAACTTCACCCCCTCTCACCCCCTAAAGGGCCCATCTCAATACAAAAAGATTGCCAAATTCCAGTAATCACGGCCACACAGGTAGAAACCGCACTCTCCAAAGCTAAGAATACAGCATCCATGGGACCAGATGACATCCTGGGCTGTGTACTACATGAACTACAAAATGAACTGGCACCTCACCTTAGTGTCATGTTTAATCATAGCCTCACCTCAGGCTTCGTGCTCACTGAGTGGCGCACAGCTAGAGTTATCCCACTCCACAAGGGGGGGGATCCACCTTGGATCCCGGGAATTACCGTCCCATCAGTCTGACGAGCCTGATCTGCAAGGGCATGGAACGCATTATCATGGAACTTATAAACAAAGACATTGGCAACCTTCTAACACTGGACCCCACCCAATTTGGGTTCATGAAGGGTCGATCTTGTCTCCTGAACCTGACTGACTTCTTCAAATCAGTGTCTAGAGCTGTGGATGAGAGTAAGGCAGTCCACACAGCCTATATGAACCTCGCCAAGGCCTTCAACACCATCCCCCATTCTGAAATCATAGATAAACTTACTAAGCTGGGCATAAATCCCTATGTCACTCGATGGGTTGCCAACTAGCTTACTGACAGAACCCAGACTGTAAAAGTAGTCGACTCCAAATCCAGCTCCAGACAAGTGACAAGTGGAGTACCTCGGGGTTCAGTCCTGGGACTGCTCTTGCTTGGCATTTACTTCTCTGAAGTACAGGCCAACACTAAGGGACTCTGGCTAACAAAGTTCACAGATGACTGCAAACTGGGAGCCATTACTGAATCCCCAAATCCCCAAATGATGTGGATATTCTACAAAAGGGCCTTACAGAAACAGATGCCTGGTGCCAGAGCCATGGGCTCCAGCTTAATGCAAAGAAATGTATAGTTATCCCCTTTGGAAAAAAACATGTACCCATGAATTACCACATAGGTGGCAGTACACTAAACACTGTGTGATGAGAGACTTAGGGACACAGGTGGACAGTGGTCTCACCTTCGATAACCACATTGCCACAACAGTCAGGAAATCCTTCTATGTGGCACACTTCATCACTAAGGGCTTTTCATCCAAAAAAAGAGGTCAGTGTCCCACTGTACTCATCCCTCATTAGACCCATTATAGAGTATAACGTCCCGTTTGGTATGTACCTCACAACACGTCTGCAACAGCTGGAAAGGCCGCAGAAATACCTCACTAAAAGAATCACAGGCCTAAGGTAAATGCCATATGCTGACCGTCTAAAAAACCTCCGGCTATACTCTGTGGCATATCGTCTACTCAGAGGCGATCTCTGCTTAACATATAAGGCCATGTCAAACCCTGAGCTGTTGGATATGCTCCACTTAAAGAAATCCCAATCCCTCAGAGCCATACGCTCCAGGGATCTAAACCTTGTCATCACAATGAACAAAACATGCTGGAGGGATATGTTCCTGACCCAGAGACTCCCTATACTCTGGAAGACTCCCTATACTCTGGAATAGACTGCCCATACATGGCAAGCAGAGTGCTTCCTTGGCCCTCTTCAAAAGGAACCTTGATGATTGGATGGGAGATAGGAAATTCACCCCGGGAATCATGTCAGTCACCCTGCTAGACAGGGGTCCAGGGAAGTAAATATTGTAGGAAGAAATATCCAGGGAATTGTTATGGCTAAGCTTGCAAAGGCCCTAGGGCCGATAGCCTAGTACCAACCTATGAAAATGAAGCTTGCAAATGGATGTAAGTTTCAATTGTAAAAATAAATGGTTAAATGAGAAGAACTTTAACTGGGCATTCAAGCAAAAAAATCACTAGTTTTAAACAGCTGCATTAAGATATAAAAATTGAATTACTCATATACTGCTAAGCTTCCAGTTATTCAAGCTAAACTACTTTCCTGGCACAATGTCGCCTCTTCCTAGAGTATATTTCTTCTCTCTACGAATGTCACATATAATGAAATGCTCAGGTAAAATGATGCATTCAGTACAGTGAAAACGTCATGCTTGCATCCTTGATATGGAGCAATATACAATCCATCACCACTAGGGCCTTGTCACTCAATCACAGCAGTTCAAAATGTCAACTTACCTACAGCTATAAGCTAACAAAGAAGTGGTGCACTAACTTATTCACAGAATGCAAGGCTAACGGCAACATGATGACCAGGGCAAATCACCACGCAAACACACTCCTACACGTTGAATCAGTGAACTTGTTAGTTTTAATTCAGACCAAACATTTAATACTACATTGAAGACCTCACACAAGGTACTCAGAACTACAATTTTATATTACAAAACTAACAGATTTTAACTCCATTTCAGCATACTGCTGCTAAATGGGCCATATACTACATGCACAGACACATAATTAAATAATCTGAGTGTCTAAACTAAAAGTATAGCTCACAATCTTGTAGTTATCGCAGAAGAAAAACTTAATACTCCTTTCATTTTGCTGCATATTTAGCTGTTTTAATTTAAAGCTTCATGTTATGCTTATCAACACATGCAGCTTTTACATGAGAGAACTTTCTGTACACACAGGGCAAAGGTTAGCAGCGATAGATCAGGTGGATATGATCTTACTGAATTGCTATCTGGATTAGACTACAGACTTGTGAATTGAAACTTTCAGCCTTTTACTAGTGTTTACTGCACTAGGGAAACTACACAGTAGTCTATCCTTCTCTCTCACTCACTCACACACACACACACACACACACACACACACACACACACACACACACACACACATATATACGTATATATACATACTACTTCCCTCAAACTCTGGTTTGTGGCTTTTCTTTAGAATGGGAAACTTGGTTTTACAAACATTCTGCACTTTGACACTTTTATCTTGTAATGACAGTTAAAATTTTGTTTAACTTTGCAGGCAGGGTTAAAAATCAGCACAATACTCTCTACTGGCTTTGTTACACTTTCTATGCACTTGAGGTAAAATATAGAAGCAACTCAAAAGGAGCCCCAAGGAGCACAGAAAACATGTTGGTAAATGATGATAAAGCTCAGATTTCCTACGTCTCCAAAAACATGATTTCACTGATTTACACTGTACTCACTGCTGCTGCACTGGTCATATTTCATAAGGCATACACGTGATTAATTTTAGGAGGAAGAAAGTTTAACCCAATTTCAATACACAGCGGTTTCTCAAGAATACGAGTAGCTTAAACAGATTCTCTTAACTAAGCCCACTCAAAGTAGCCAAAAAAGTAACATTACACTCTTCCATAATATCACTCCCACTGATCCCCTGGATATAGCTAATATTTTAAGACAAATCAGTTTTATGGCTAACTTTATCCCACCTAGCCACACTGTTGCTCCCACTATCCCTGAAAATTTAGTCTCCCCTGAAATTGCCTTGATCAAGTCTTAGAATCCCTGTCAAAGGCTAAAAATAACACTTCCATAGGACAATAACAAACCAGGTTGCATTCTCAACACAGCCAAGTATATACTATCCAACAATCTACTTAAAACTTTTCAATCTCAGCTTGTCTACAAGGTTTGTGTCTGATGCCTGGAGAACAGCCAATGTGACTGCCCTATACCAGCCTTATATAATCAAAGCCATAGAACACATCATAGAGAGACTCATTTATTTAGACCTAGGCAACTTAAGTGAACTATTCTCAACTAAGTTTGGTTCTGTGAAGAGTAGGCCTTACCTCCTGAACCTAGCAAGCATCTTTGGAGAGGGTACACAGGCTGTGGACAGTGATCCCTCTAAGCACACTGCCTAACTACAGTTTTGGCAATGGTCCCTTTTTGCACACTGCTGGAAGAATACCGAGGGTGGGGCAAAGGGGAAGCTTCCCTGGGAGCAAAGTGTTAGAGGGCATCAATGGCAGAACCTGAACAGTCTTCAGTGCATACTGACAGTAAGAAATAAATGGTGGTGCTGCATTTGCAGTCAGAACTGAAGTGCTGTAGTACTCTGCGTGTGGCATAAACTGTGGCAAGCAGTTAGTTACAGTGTAAAAGTAAGTAATTTTCTGTTTGTTGTTCCTTAATGTAAACCGAGTGCAAAATACCTGCTTATCTCTATCTGTCCAAGGCTTTTGAAAATATTCCCCATACTGGAATTATCAACAAGTTAGGCAAACAATGTAAACCTCTATACTGTACACAGACTGCAAAGTGGCTATCCAACAGATCCTAGGCTGTGAAAGTTGCTGGTATACTCTCATGTAAAACTGTAATAAGTGAGGTCATGATCCATGCTAGGCCCTCTCCTGTTTGGCATTTGTTTTGCATTTTGCAGACATTTAAGCCAATACCCAAAAAATGTGGGTGACCAAGGTAGATGTTGACTCCAATCTGGATACTGCTACCTCTATTCTTCCAGTGATACTGAACAGCTCCGAATATGCACATATGTGGTGCACTGAAAACAGTCTAAAGTTAAACAAAGAAAAGTAAAGAGTAACTGAGTTCAGTAAAAAAGCTGCTCCCACTTCATATGTTAAAAAGGGCACCCTCTTCAAGAAGAGATGGTCATAAGAGACATAAATACTTAAGCTCTCCCTCATTTGATCATCATGTTTACACCACAGCCAGGAAATCTTTCTATAAGGCCCAGTTAATTACCAAGAAAATATCTCCAAGTGCCAAAGAAGTCATACCACCCCTGTATTTTCCCTTATCAGACCCCATCATGAAATATAATGTTCCATTTGTTAAGTACCAGTTCATTCATATTGCTTGACTGGAAAGGCCCTAAAGATTTGTAAAAAAAAAAAAAAAAAAAAAAACACAAAAGGAGAAGAAAGAAAAAAAGGTATCTCAAGTTCAACTATGCTGAAAGATTAGCACAAAGCACAACTTTCCTTATATTCAGTAACCTACTGGCTACTCCGAGGCAACCTACGTCTAGCTATTTTTCGAGCCACGAAAGAGCCAGTCTAATTTGGTCTCCTATTGCTTTGCAAAACACATATAGTAGAGACCTAAATCCACACAACCAAACAAAACTATTTGGAGGGACTAGTTGCTAAAAACACCTTATTCCAAGCCAATGGAATGAGCTGAAACCACATGACAAAACCAGCACTACTCTGGCATCTTTAAGGCTAGACTTGATGACTGGATAGATAGACAAAAATTTACATCAGGCTATGCAAAGCCCTGCTCAATATATGGGAGGCAAGCATTATTAAGTGCTTGGCTAGGGTGTTTGCTTAATGGTATCTACGGCTAAGCATCTTATACCTCCTATGGTATCTATGGCTAAGCATGTTATAGCTCCTATAACCTCTTGCCTAATATTATTCCTATACTTCCATGTAGAACAGAAAAGAAAGTTTATTTTTTTTTATAATTTTAAATGTGTAGTAGCTTTCAAAGGTTATGAATACTTAAGCAGATTATCCTCGCTAAGCCATCAGTTATACAAATACAAAGATGCTCCCTGCTAGCTAAGCAAATAAGCAGAGCACCTTTTACCAATGTTCATTCTGCTGTGCTGTCTAAAAATTCAGTCACTCTAAGGGAGCTCTGGGTGTTTATACTCTAACTTCAAATACTGTATCCTGAGTTTTTGAAAAAAATCAAGTTTTCAAGGTTTTAATAAATGCTCATATCTCTGCAGCCTTAAGGGCTATTAACAAAATATAAAATAGCAAACTGTTCAGCACAATAAAATCTTTAGAGTGGTAGTGTTCATTACATCGCAAGTATTAAACTAGATTTTATAAGTTATAATAAACATAGAAAGAATTACATACTTACTAACTTCGCATCTGTGCTACGCAGTGTTATTCATCACAAATAGGTCTTGGATCCAACCTCCGATCCGAGCCGGCAACTGTCACGACAGATCCAGAGCTCAAGCTCCACTCCTTCCCATGATCCCTTGTTACCTTGTAACCCTCAGGTCAAGTTTGCTAACTAGTGGAAATGCAGAACAAACTGTGTAAAAGAACAAAACACTCTAACCCCAGCCATTCCAGCCTCGCCAGAACCCCCAGAAGGAAGGGGAAAGGAGTGCGGGAATGTGATGAATGAGGACACTGAATAGCACAGATGCCAAGTTACGGTTAGTACATAACTCTTTATCTGATGCTATCCGTTGTCATCATTCACCACGAATGGGCCACAGTCCCCAGCTACTATGTACCCTGGGTGGCCTCAAGAAAGGATATGTCGGAGCACGGAGGAACCAAAGGAAGCCCTATTCCTAGACACTAAGTCCAATCTGCAGTGTGAAATGAAAGTGTGTGGAATAAACCAAGTTGCAGCAGCAAAAATCTCATTCAGGGAAATTCCAGCCAAGAAGGCTGAAGACACAGCAACAGACCTAGTAGAATGGGCCTTAACTGGTCTGGATAATTCCAAATGCTTACTATCACAAATGAAGAAAATACAACTAGCAATCCACCTGGAAATAGTAACTTTGGAAACTGCCTGGCCCTTTCTGTTTTGAGAAAAGGCCAGAAAGAGGTGGCCAGACTTCCTACATTCCTCAGTCCTTTTTAGATAAAAACGCAATTGCCTGTGGATGTCTAAACAATGCAATATATAGTCTCCTTTATTAGAGTAATTAGGGAAGAAGACTGGTAGTTGAATCGATTGACTGAGGTTAGCCTCCGAAGCCACATTGGGAAGAAAGGAATGATTTGTTCTAAGGGGCACCCTGTCCTAATGAAAGATCATGAATGGAGGCTTAATGCTAAGAGCTTGAAGTTCCGAGACCCTTTTAGCAGAGGTAATGGGCATTAAAAAGGCCATCTTCCAAGTAAGGAATTTAATGTCACAACAAACAGCCGGTTCAAAGGATTTTTGCATCAGGGACTGCAGCACCAATGTCAAATCCCAAGGCGTGGATAGATCTTTAATAGGAGGTCTAAGGAGAAAAACTCCTTTCAGAAATCCTTTGCGCAGCTTAGAAGAAAAGGTAGACTCCTCGTTCAGATGGAAATTAGAGATGGTCACTAGTTTACTGGTAGAAAAAACTCGCCCCATCCTGAAAAAGGAAAGATAAGAAGAGTAAAATATCAGGAACAGGGGCCGAAAAAGGATCCAGATTATGTTGTCTAGTCCAAATAGAAAACCTTTTCCATTTGCTAGAATAGACCTTTGTAGATGGCTTTTGAGAAACCAAGACAATGCTCTTCACTGGGGAAGGAAGCCTGAACTGCGAAAGGATTACTGGAACTAGAGAAACCATGCGGTTAGACCAGGGATCTGCAACCTGTGGCTCTGGAGCCGCATGTGGCTCTTCCACCCTTCTGTAGTGGCTCCCTGTAGCTTTAAAATATAATGGCCACTCTGCCACATGACACGCACGCATGCACACACACACACACAATTACCCCGTAACTGTACAGATTTTTGCCTCATATTTGATCTGTTTCTCAAAATTTTGTTTTTTTCTGGCAAATCATTGAGGGCTGAAATCAGAAAATATAGATAGATATTTGAGTTTCAGACTTCAGAAAATTCATGCTAATGCAAAACGTGTTATTTTATCAACTTTCTAAGTTTGTAAGAGCAATATTTAAAAAGTGTCCCTATTTTTGGACCTTTGTCCTCCCATTATTTATGGCTTTATCCAGATTTCTTGCAAGAGGTTGAGAGGAATGAGTCACACACATACACATGGATTTTAAATATTGCTCTTATATAGTTCTTTTATATATAGTATAATAACCAATATAAGACTTTATACACTGTGTTATCTTCATTTTAGGGGTCAAATAATTTTTGTGGCTACAGATGAATTTTATTTTGTGGGAGAGGGGCCAAAATGGCTCTTTTGATAGTGAAGGTTGCAGACAGTAAAGTTGTGTACACTTACCATAAATGTAGATGTGATGACTGCAACAGCCGAACATTTGGGTTATCTGCCTGCAGGTAGCCCTCAGCCGGCCTGAATACCAGAGTCTTGGGATTTCTGCATCGGACGCTGTCATTTCTTCCATGACGTCAGGTCGTCAGGGGTATAAAATATGCAGCCGACGCCATTACATCAGTTTTTCTTGCCCCAGATGTCAGGTGCCCCCACAATAGGAAGCAATTACATGGTATGGAACACCCCCAGCAAAAAGCAAATACACATGATATAAGATATGGCAAACAAAAAAGATAGGTAAAAGTAAAGTCAGGGGGCTGGAGGGAGGGTAACCAGGACTGCAACAGTGAATACACTTGAACATCTCCATTTATGGTAAGTGTACACAACTGTACTATGTTCTTCGTGTTTCACTGTTGCAGTCATCACATTTGCGTTGATTCCCAAAGCTAAGGAAGGGTGGAGGTAGTTAAGGAGCATTAGGGCTAGCAATCAGGCCCTGGAAGACTGCTGTGGCAAATCCAGCTCTAGATTTAGAAAAGATAGGTAAGTGGCAATGCTTGGTGAAAGTATGTACAGAGCTCCAGGTTGCAGCTTCCAGGATGTCCCTGGTAGGGACTCCTCTGAGAAATGCAGCAGAGGTAGATGCAGCCCTAGTGGAATGTGTTCTTAACCCCTGTGGGGTAGGTTTTCCATGGTGTTTGTAGCAGAAATGGATGCAGTGTGCTAAGCATTTAGAAATGGTTTGCTTTGAAATGGCCTTCCACTCTGCTCCTGTAGCAAAGCTGACTAGCAGCTGGTCAGATTTTCTGAGAGGCTTAGTCCTGTCCAAATAGAATCTAAGCTGTCTGTGCACGTCCAGAGAATGGAGTATCCTTTCCCCTTTATTCTGAGGGTTAGGGAAAAACAGGCAAGTGAATGGACTGGTTTACAGCCACACTAGACACCACCTTGGGCATAAAAGATGGGTTAGTCCCGAGGGAAACCCTGTCTGCATGGAAGATAATGAAGGGTTCCACTGCCATACGGGCCTGCAGTTCAGACACTCTTCTTGCTGAAGTGATGGCTAGAAGTAAAGCTGTTTTCCAAGAGAGGAATTTCAACTCTGCTGTAGCAGCCGGTTCAAAGGGGGGAAGAGCAAGTTTTTTCAATACAAAGTTAAGGTCTGAGGCTGGAGTGGGAGCTCTCCTGGGGGAGGGGGTCTTAAATTTTTGGCTCCTCTAAGGAACTTGTTTACCAGAGGAAAAGATATGAGGGGTGGCTCAGTATTATAATGAGCTGAGATGGCTGAGGCATGAATCTTAATTGAAGAGAATGATAGATTACTTAATAGAAATGCTCCACAAGGGCCTAACAGAAGAGGTAAGCTGGGCACCGTTGTGCCCATCCCCTGAGACTGGCTCCAGGAACAGTATTTTTTCCACTTTTCTGAATAGGATTTTCTAGTTCTAGGCCTCCTTGCCTCAATAATGACATCCAGCACTTGCTTACTAAGGGTTGCTAGAGGTGAGCTCAAGGGATTAGCCAGGCTGCCAAGTTCAGGGTTTGAAGCTGATGGTGCAGAATATGGCCCGCCTGCTGGGACAGCAGGGAAGGGGTCTGGGGCAGGTGCCATGGTTGTAGTACTGTCAGACTGCGCAAAAAAGGGTACCAGTGCTGACGTGGCCAGTCTGGTGCAATCAGGATTGTCCTTGGCTTGTCCTGTTTGATCTTTAGTAGAACCTTCGAGAGGAGAGGCAGAGGGGGAAAGGCATAGACTGAGAGGCTTTCCCAGGTAAAGGACATGGCATCCACATTCCAAGCTTGACTGTGGGGAGTTCTGGTACAGTATTTGTTCAATTGATAGTTCTGAGGGGAGGCAAACAGGTCCACCTCTGGAGTCCCCATCTGTTCCTCAAAAGCTTGAATATTTTGGGTTCCAGTTTCCATTCATGTGGGTCCATGAGATTTCTGTTTAAGTAGTCTGTCAGTGACTTTAGTTTGCCTGGCAGGAATAGAGCTTGTAGGTGCATTTGGTTGCTCAAGGCTGTGTTCCACAGAGCCATGGCTAGTCTGCAGAGTGGGTAGGAATGGGTTCCCCCCCCTGCTTGTTTATGTACCACATAACTGTGGTGGTGTCTGTTTTTACCAATAGTTGTCGTGGAAGAATGAGGTCTTTGAAGGCTGTCAGAGCATTCTGTACAGCTAACATTTCTTTTTGATTGCTATGCAGGTGCATCTGCTTTGGGTTCCATTTGCCCTGAATGCACTACCCTGCCATGTGAGCCCCCCATGCACAGTCTGATGCATCTGTTGTTAGGGTTTGGGCAGCAGGGTGTAGAGTGAAAGGGAGTCCCTTGTTGTGGTTGCAGGCCTCAGCCCACTAAAGGAACTCTGCCCTTAAACAAGGAATGATAGGAATTATTGTTTCCAGGTCCTGGGAATGCTGACACCACAGACTTTTTATATACCATTGAAGTTTCCTCATATGCAGTCTTGCATATGGAATTAAAAAAAATGCAAGAGGCCATGAATCCCAGAGCTTGCAGTACTTTCCTTGCAGACAGCTGGGTTTTGTGGCCAATAGGTTGAAGTAGGTTGTCAAATAAATTTTTTTGGAGTGAGGAATGCCATCTGGGAAGTTGTGTTCAAGCTTGCTCCTAGGAATACAATTTATTGGCAGGGTACTAGGTGTGATTTCTTTTCAATGATGGTGTACCTCACTGAGGTTAGAAGTCTCTTTACAAATGCCAGGTGCTGTAATAGCAATTCCTGACTTTCCGCCTGAATCAGGCAATCGTCCAAGTATGGGTAAATCTGAATACTTCTCTGCCTGCAAAATGCCAAAATGCAATGGCTGGAGCTAGGCACTTTGTGAATACCCTGGGCGCAGTAGATAAGCAAAAGGGAAGTGCAGATAACTGATAGTGCATAGAGCCTGCCCTAAAGCTTAGGTATTTCCTGCAAGATTCCCTTATAGGGATGTGCAGGTAAGTCTCTTTTAAGTCTAAGTCTACCAGCCAGGAATCCTTGGCTAGCACAGGAAGCAGCTGTTGGAGAGTTAGCATTTTGAATTTTGGAATCACCAGAAAGGTGTTGAGAATAGACAGATCCAGGATAGGACACCAGGAGTTTTCTCTTCTGGGAACCAGGAAAAGTCTTGAATAAAAGCCTTGTCCCCTTTGCTCTGCTGAGACAGGTTGAATAGCCTTGATGCCGAGGAGAGAGAGTACTTGCTTTTGAGCCTCCGCCCACTGGTTTGGGGGGAGGTCTGGCCATCCACTGAGGGTTGGGAGTGAGTGGAAGTGGAATCTGTATCCTAGGGAGACAATGTTTAAAACCCATTTGTCTTGGGTAACGTATTCCCAGTTTTTTTGCATGCAGAGTGAGCTTTCCTCCTAAAGGTGTAAGTAGTTGAGCAAGGCTTGGAGGAGTTAAGGATAAGTCATTGTGCAATTTTACCATAGGGGGGTGGCTTACTACTCCCTGCTTTGGAAGTGGGAGCACCCCACTGCTTAGATCTGTGCATAACCTGAGACTGAAGTCTTGGTGGTCTGCTGCCCCTGGGTTTGGACTGAGAAGGCCTGGAAGGGACTGAAAAGGACCAGTTCTTTGAAGGCCAATGCCTACTGAATCTAGGTGGCTGTACTTGCAAGAAATCTTTAACAGTTTGCATAGATTTAGCTTTTTCCTCCATCCCTTTGAGGACGACTTCTGCTTTATTGCCAAATAGGTGCTCTTGGTTTAAGGGTGCATCCAGTAATTTTGCTTTTACATGATCTGGCAAGTTTTGTTCCTTAAGCCAAGCATGCCTTCTAAGTACAGATCCAGTGACAGCAGCCCTGCAAGATGCTTCTAAAGCATCAAAGCCACACTGCAAAGTATGTTTACCAACTTGGTCAGCAGAATGCATTAACTCTTGTAAATCTTTGTGTTCTGCACAGTCAGGAATCTACATACTTTTCTGTTTAATTAGCCCCATAATATGCTGCTGATACTTTAACATATGAAACTGGCAATTGAGGTATATACCTTCTTACCCCATCTGTCTAAAACCCTATAATCCCTGTCAGAAGGGGTAGGATTTTTGGCAGTAGTAGCCTTAATGCCTTTTGGTCCTTGGGAAATGATCTCTGGATCTGCAGTAGGATTCTTGAAAAGGAATTTGTGAGAGTCAGGTACTCTGTAGTATCTGTCAGGTTTTCTGAGAGGGAGCTGGAGGCAAAGTATCTGGGGTAAGGCTGGATTCCAAGAAAACATCATCTACAATCTCCAGAGCAGGAGGGATAGCTAGAGGCATGTGCTGAGGCAGGTTTAAAAATTCCTTGAGTCTCTTTTTGGACTGACACTAGTCCTGGCTTTCCCAGCAAAAATGCTCCCTAAGGGTATATGTAAGGTTTCACCAAAAGAAAAATCTTCTGGAGGGGAAGCAGAGGGAATGGAATTCTCTCCATCAGAATCCTCATAGGTAGATAAGGGTATGTCCTGGTAGTCAGAAGGAACAGAGATATCAGATTCCTGATCAGAAGAATCAGAAGGAAAAGCAGTTCTAGGTCTCAGAGGGGGAATGCTGTCTTCCCCTAATTAAAGTAATAAGGTCTTCAGCCATTCTAATCATTTGTGTTTGAGGCATGTGGGCCTGAGAATGTGTTTTGGTCGTCGGTTTCCTAGGCGTAGTGCGAACGTTAGGCCTGAGGAATTTGGTATTTTTGGCTTGAAACAAAGTCGTCTGTTTAATATGAAAATCGGCATGCCTGAACACACCCTCAGAAGCCAGTGCCTGCACAGCGGCTAAGGACCCATCCAAGGTAGAGACATCCACAGGTTCCATAGTCGAAGAAGCATCTCGCGGCATACCGGACTCCGAATGGGTCTCAGTAGAGGCCTGAGAATATGTAGAAGCGGGCATCAGGGGCTGCGAAAGCGCCTCACTGAGTACCGGTGGACTGGCCACTAGCTTAATGAAGCGTTGTTAGCAGTTTTGGACCTATGCAGTCTGTCTCTGTCTTTATCCTTATGTTTTTTCGGAAGATTGGTAGTCGGATGGCTTAACGAAGCCATTTCGGAGTACGGAGATCAACAGCGAAAGTATTTAGCTACAAAAACAGCACAGTGATGAATAGTTTGGGTGTTGAACAAGGCACAAAACCAACAACGAGGGACGTCGTGGTCTGGGCCTAAACACGTGATGCAGTAAGAATGAAAATCTCTATGAGATATTTGCTTTCCACAGGCAAGAGAATTATTAATTTTTTCTGACATCGGTTAGAGCAAGAAAAAAGTATCGGCAACGGGGTACTTACCTTTTAGAAGACTTCATGTCTGAAACTCGAAAATGAAAATTTCAGGAGTCAGCCGACCAGCACTTGCAAACTGCTTCTGCTTCAGGCACCGCACGGCAAGAAAGACTGATGCAATGGCATCAGCTGCATGTTTTATACCCCTGACGACCTGACGTCATGGAAGAAGCGACAGCAACCTAAATGTGATAACTGCAACAGTGAAACACGAAGAACATCTCTGGGTTAGAGGAAGAGTCCAGAGATCAGGAAGTGGAAGCCCTAAGGGATGGGAAATGAAATCCAGAAGAGGATGCAGTATCCAAGGTGGATACCTCAGATGAGACCTTAGGAAGGAGAACCGCACCTGGCAAGGCCAGAAAGGGGGATGAGGATGAGAGGTGTCTTCAGTGTCTTTCTGTAAGACTTTGGGTATTAGGGGAGGAGGAGGATAAGCACAGAGGAGACTCGGAGGCTAATCGTGAATCAGGGCGCCCCTGGGTGACTCCTCCAATGGAGGGATCAGAGCAAAGTAACTGCTGCATTTCTGATTGGCTGGAGAAGCAAAAAGATCGTAGCATGGTTGACCCCAATGGTCAAATATTCTTCTTGCCACTGACGGATTCGGGGACCACTCATGAGGACTCAGGATAGGCCTGTTGAGTTTGTCGACCAGCAGACTGGAACTTCTGGGAATATGAGTTGCAAGAAGAAAGCACCTGGAAGACATTCTCCATTCCCACACTCTCATGGTCTCCTTGCACAGAGAATAAGATAGTGTTCCCCCTTGCTTGCTGATGTACTAGAGCACTGCCATGTTGTCTGTTTGAATTACTATGGTCCCCAGATGGAGGCACTCCTGAAAGGCTTGCAATGTTAGGACTGTTTTCATCTCCAGGACATTTATGTGCAATTTGGTCTCTGTGGGGGACCACGTGCCTTGAACTGTCCTGCCCTGAAAATGCCCCCCACCCCAACAGGGAGGTGTCCATGGTCACTGTGGCCTTGTGCAGGGAGGACAGAATGGCCTGCTTAGAAATAGGTCCTGAAACTGAAGCCACCAAGCAAGATGATTCCTGCACACCTGAGTTAAATTTATCATCATGGGCATGGGCTGTGACAGAATGGACCACTGGACTGCTAGAGTCCACTGGAGAACTCGCATGTGATACCTGACGAGAGGCACCAACTAAATGGCTGCCATCATCGAACCTAATGCTTAGAGAATCAAGTGTACTGACTGACATTCTAGCTGCAGCAAAAGAGAGACCTGACCTCAAATGAGTTGGACCCTGCGAGGAGGCAGTGCTGTAGGCTCCGACACTGTGTTCAGCTGAACCCCGAAGAATTCCGGATTTTGGCATGGAACAAGGTGGGACTTGGGAAGACTTGACTGTGATGCCTAGATGCTTAAAAAAGCCAAGGACATATCTGGTGACCATAGACAGTTGATGCCTTGTGGGAGCCGTGAAGAGCCAATCATCGAGATATGGAAAGGCCTGGAAACCCTACAGTAGGAGAGATAAGCTGCAACCACTGCCATGCATTTGGTAAACACCAGAGGGGCTGTGGTGAGTCCAAAGGACAGGGATCTGAACTGGTAATGACTGCCCCCTAACCAAAAGCACAAGTGTCTCCTGGAGCATCTGTCGATCTTTATATGATGGTACAAGTCCTTCAGATCCACTGAGCACATTCAATTTTCCTTGTGCAATAGAAGCAGAATGGACTGTACAGTGACCATCCAGAACTTGGACTTCTTGACAGACTAATTTAGCTCACTGAGGTCCAGAATTGGATGCAGGTCCCCGATCTTCTTTGGCACCAAAAAGAAGCAAGAATAAGTTCCGGACCCCCGTTGTCCTGTTGGGACCTCCTGGATGGCTCTTTTTTGAAGAAGATCTTGCACCTCAATGCAGGCCAACTCCCTTTGGCGAGGTGGAACATCTGGGAGAATTTTTCGAATTGGAGGAGGCTGGGAAATTTTTTGAATTGGAGGAGGCTGGGAAAAGGGAATGGAGTAACCCCTGGAAATGATTTTTAGCACCCACTGATAGGAGGTGAGACTTGTCCAGGCTAGTGAGTGAAGGTAGAGTCGACCCCTGATTGCCTCCAGAGCAGGACAGTCTGGCAGCATCTCAGGAACGCTGAAAGGCTTCTTCAAGAAGGGTTCCCAGTAGCCCTGGTTCTGTGGAGCCCTCTGCCCCTGGGGAGTCATCTCCCAATGAATCTCCTGCCCCGGCTATTGGAAGAGAACTCCAAGGTGGGGAGCTTTCTGAAAGGAAGACCGAGTCTACCAGAACCAAAATTTCTTACTTCTCCTCTGGGTCTTAGAAAAGGACCATTGGGGAGTAGAAAACTAGATCCCTACCATGAACAGAGTCTTGCCCTCCTGCTCGCTGCATGTCAAAGTTTCCTTAACAGATGGTCCAAACAAGGTGGATCCATCAAAAGATGCCCTGGTTGAAGGGTTTTGCAAACCTGCATAGGCGAAGCCAGGCATGCCATTGGATGGCAATGCAGGTGCCTGCCTCTCAACAGGTGGCCACCACAGAATTAGAGATCAGCCTCATTGAAGCAGTAGCCAAGAAAGTTAGAGTAGACAGCCCCAGAGAGACTTCCTTAAGGATCTCCACAGGCAACAACTCTGATAGGGAGGTGGTGAGCTCCAAAACCAAATCCCTCTAAAGTCAGGTAAACTGGGCCAAATAGGTTGTTGGTCTCAGTATGAAGGTAGCTGAGGCAAGCACCTGCTTTCCAAAGTGGTCAGTCATCTGAGACTCCCTATTCGGGGGATGTACCGAAGAGCTTTGTTCCACTAGTTCCTTCTTAGTAGCAGCGGCCATCATGATAGCATCAATGGGGACCCCTTTGCTCCAAAAGGATCTATCTTTGGGAGGACAGAAGAATTTATCAGCTCTCATGGGCACTGGTTCCACCACGTCCGGTTCCTTCCAAGCCCTGCTGGCGATAAGGTTCACAAGCACATCAGCAGGAGGACACCCAGGTAGAAGATGGGCCCATCCCAAAGGCCTTCAGGAACACAGACTCCTCCAAAGACAGGGATGGGGAATACCACCTACCTCTCTGTTTAAGAACCTCAAGGATGTCCTCAAAGGAAACCTGCTCAGGCGGGAGTCTGGGGGACCAGTCTTCCTGCTCGAAGTCCATATCCTCAGTGAGGGTTTATCTGGGGGAGTCCAAGTGCCTCCTCTTGCACAATCTCTTCAGAGGATCACTTCGTAGGGGGTTCCTCCATAGTGGGCTCAGGGGAGGACTCGAAAGAGACTGGTAACCCCAAGTTGGGCAGTGCCCATCTGAAGGTGCTCCTGGAAGGGCGGACCCTGGACAGATGAGGAGGCCTCAGCACCCAAACCAGAGAAAGACTGGGTGCACTTATAGAAGGAGGAGAGGTAACTGGCAAGCTGGACAAGGTACTCTCTACAGCCTGGAAGACTGACAGGCTGGATGAAGCACCTCTCCCCTCCCCTGCGGCCAGGGCCACCTGTGAAGAGGGAAGGGAAGCTGATGCAGCACCAATGCCCCCTGACAATATCGGCCCCAAATTGTCCAATTCTGAAGCCCTCCAGGGAAAGGGAACAGTCTGAAAAATCTGGATGTGCCTCATGATCCGACAGCAATGGAACAGAGCCAGCTAGGGACCCTGACAGAGTTGAGAAGGGGGGAATACCCGACAAAGTCGGACTCTCACTGGAAATTCTCTGTTCCTGACATTCCAAACTCGGATGGATTGGAAAAGGAGAATGGAGTCCTGTCGATGGGGAGAGTCCCCTGACAACTTGGGCAGGGGACAGTAGCAAGTCCAACTCCATTTGAGCCTTGAGGTAGCTCCTCATCATCCTATCCATGCCCAAGGGAAGGAGACTTCTGGAAGATCTGTATGAAACTGAAGAGTGGCCAGATCTAGCAGGAGATCTGTCCTTGGGTCCCTACAGCCCTATGGTCCCAGGAAGGGGATCTGCTCTGACAAAGCAGATCAGACTTCCTGTAGGATCAAGATGGGGAACTTTTGAATTATTATAGGATCCAACAGAACTGTCAGATCAGACAGTCTAGTACAATCCGAAGTCTTTGAAGGCGTGCCTGTAGGATATGACAAGCTGACTGGATCCGGAGACTGCTTGCACCTACTTGGATCCGAAGACCTCCGCTCAGTGGACGTCTTGGATTCAACAGACTGATCTGAGGCTTTCGGAATGGTGGGTCTTGCATCAGAAGCCGAAGAAGATGGATTCAGATCTGGGGATCTGCTATCAGACAGCCTCAGCTTCTTAGAGTGGGATGAAAAGGAGGACCCTCCCCCGGAAGGAGGGAAGGCCTCTTTTTTGGTTCCTGTGAGGGCTTAGAAGAGGAGTCCGAGGGCAAAGGACCCCCTTCAGAAGAAGTTTATTTACGGCATTCCACAAGGGCCTTGGGGTTGAATGCAGCACAAATGTCACATTCAACCTCCAGGTGCGCCGATCCTAAGCAATAAAAACACTCCTCGTGTGAGTTGGCACATGCCATCTTCCGACCGCACAAGCAGCATCTCTTAGACCCAGAGGGTTTTGCCAGCCATGCCAGCAAAAAAGACTCATACACCCACACACACACACACACACACACACACACACACACACACACACACACACACACACGCTCCAGCAACAATCCAATAACTAAATGATGTTTAACTTATTAGTCTAACCAAAGAAAGAATTATAATCTCTACTACTCCCCCCCCCCACTAACTACTAGAAAAAAGGGGCGGGAAAAAAACTGCAAGGGGTAGGAAACCTAACTAAACAACCGGTTAGAATGCGGGAAGGGAGGTAATGAAGCAAAACTATCTAAAACTAACCAAAACAGGAAAGAAATAAACTAAAACCCAAAAAGAGAAAGCACTTATCTGTGACCAACAGCCTGAGGTCTGTGGATCACGTCCGAGCATTTCATTGGCAAACGAGATTTGAGGGTTAGAAGGTAGCAAGGGATCACGGGAAGGGGAGGAGCTTGGATTTGTCTGACAGTTGCCAGCTTGGCTCCGAGTTCGGATCCAAGACCCATTCGTGATGAATGATGACAAGGATAGCATCAGATCAAATATGAATTTTGTAATATTTTTAAACAACTTAAAATAGCTCATTAACCATTAAAGCTACATGTTGTTTGTCCATCTGTGAGCTTTTGTATGAGGCTATGCAGTTATGATTGTGTTACCTGGTTGTTGATACTTTGTATGTAGTACAGTTTTGGAATTATTAATGCAAATAAGAACAGTCTATGTTAGATGCCTAGAGGTGTTAGTAGGCTGTAACTACAGAAATGCCTGAAGGTGTCTCTAGACTGTAATGAGTTAAGACAGGTTTAGGATTAGAAGTCAGAAGAGAACAGATGGCAGCTGTGGTAAACTTCCAACTCTTTCTTTTTCCACCTTATACTGTACTGCATACTTTATAGATACAATTTATTCCACTTGTTGATTTATCTTGCTTCATTTCTCATGTACTCATTTCCTTCACCCTTCCAAGCTTCACACCTTTCAAAGTGACTTACTGGCTGTTACTGCTAACCAATCAGAAAAAGATGGAGGCACAGCAATGACTGACACACACACACACACACACACACACACACACACACACACACACACACACACACACACACACACACAACAAAAACAGACATATAATCCTTGGTCAGTGTATGCATCTAATCAAAATGAGTTAACCAATCACAGTAAGGCTGAGGATAAAAAAAGAAAAATGAACAATTTAGTTAAGACTGATGTGTTTCTCAAACAATGCAGACTGCAGAGTTGATAGTTACATCACTGGTCTCCATCTACATTCCATTTATGTACCTCATCATAGACTACAATTCTGCAATCTGCAGCCACCATATAAGCTGTCTAATGCAACCTGAAAAAGCATAAAGTAAAACACTGACAGAAAACACGATCTACTCCAAAATAATACAATGCTGCCATACTACTCTGTTTTACAGACTTTTCAGAGTTGAAAGCAAACTGTGCTCATGAAACATATCTGCGTAGCTTAACAGTAGCTCATGAAACCTATAGCTGAAAATAAACATTAACAACAGAATATGGGAGAGGAACATAATGTATCATTTTCCATGCACATGGAACAAACTACCAGTCTTCAAAATTTACCTTGATAGAACAAGGGAGACAGAAAATATGCACACATATTCTCTTCTTATAGGCCAACAGGACACAAACCTGACATCAGAACCTAAGATACTCATGACTGTGAAAGGAATGGAAACCAGATCAGATAAAGAATGCAAACGAGTTCAAAGAAAGCAGGTAATCGAGTCTGACAGTAAACCAACAAGCTTTCACTTCAGCAAAACATCCTGACATGCAAAAAAATCAAATGCTATATATACTATTCCAAAGTGAAACATGAATGATACCTCTGACTGCATAGTATTACTGTTAGGAAAAGGGTAATTTTGAATGTAAATGTGTGGGGCAGGAGTTAGGGTTAGTACAGATGAGTAAGGGTAGGGCAGCGGGGCTTCATTCACCACATTTATGTCTGTTACCCTAACTCCAGCCCTATTATATACTGCATTCAAAAATCACCCTTTCCCTAAGAGTAACAATAAACAAGCCAAACACAAACTGTACATACACCAGTACCCACCAAGCACAAGAGACATCTATTCCCTTCCCTAACCTTCATACACTCACACACAACTCACTCATCTTGAATGCCAATACATTTAACCTAACGTTTCAGCATTCTGACATTCTCGCACTTCTTGCATTCAATATTGAACATTCGTTCATCTGCCTGTTGATAGATCATGATCTAGTGACAAGCAGCCCAGTTGATATGTGACAGAGATGCAAGTCTTGCATCATTTAGTTCTAAGAATGTCCAATATATTTTATCTCGATAGAAAATGAAGGAATCAACACATTCATACCTAATGTACCTGTTGATGTGGAACACAATCTTCTCCAGTTAACTGATACTGGAGTCCTTTTTATTTTAACTCTCAGTTCAGCTACTTTGACTTTGTCATATTCCATGCTTTGCTCCTGCTATGACAAGCACTGAAAGTGTACAGTACCTGTAGCCCCAAAGCTTAACAGTTCAGGTTCATCCAATAAATCACAAAATGAGCACAAATCCTAACATAGGGAAGAAAACAACATGCATAAATATATTACATACACATATAAAACATGAAAATATCATAGTAGCCAGGAATTGGGGGCTTCCCAAGCACAGAAGGACAGTGAGAAGGTAAGAAGTGTCCATTAGAGAGGACTCTTTCTCACAAACCAACTGATATGGTTGTGTACGTGTACTTTTATTATTATAATTTATAATGGGAATCCTCCTGCAATGGATGAACTGCTGGGGAAGAATCCCATGCATTGGTTTAAAAAATTTCTACAAAAAATGGAGAAAGGGAAGGGCCAAAATAAACGCTAAGAACAAAATTTTTGCAATATTCGAGACTGCTACAGTCTAATCGGTAATTCTTAAAGGAAAAATCCACCTTAGAACTAAAGAAAAAAATCTGTTTTTTTTTCACTCTGTTTCCTGACCTATTTTAACATCTCAAAATCACTCTAAGTGCTTTATATCAAATTTTAGCCTGTTTTCCACAACATGGCTACCAATGGGGCTTGATACATCAACATAATGTTGCTCTTCCTCAACCCCTTCTCCTTCCACAACGCATTTCAAGTCTGCTTTATACGACTTATGCCAGACAAAAGGAAGTAACTGTGAATTCCCATGCCATTGACATATAATGGGATTTGTGTGAGTCCCTGTCATCTTATATACCATCTGTAACAGGACTGATTATTTTCTGTCTCTAATCACCCTCATTTATGTGTGGCTCAGAGCTTGTTTTACACTATACTTAGAAGTTATACAGCTACAGCCTGAAAAGTAGCTAAACTGCAGGCCTTTGTTCAGAGTTTTCTTTTGTAGTCCAAGATGGATTGACAGTCCCCTCCTCCCACACTACTGCAGAGGTGTTAAAACTGTCATTGCACTGAGAGACCCTTGCAGAATCAAGTGCAATTCACAGCTCATAATGGAAAGGAAGGGACTTGCAATATAAATCTGTTCCCCTCTGTCTGCAGCACAAAGATTTATTTATTTAATCATTTCTTTATTTCTGGCTGCAAGTTGTAGAAAATGCTTGATTATTTTTGTCTGTTTTTGCTAGTGACAAGTAATTTACTCCTTACTATGGCTACAGCACAGTATTACTGTAACTTAGGTTTGGATAACTATTTTTCTGAGGAACAGATGTCTTATGACATGTTTTTCTTTTTTTTTTCCCTGTCATTCTGGTCATCTCCAGATTCGTTGAATTAAAGCAAAACACTATTTTGCAAATGTGACTCCCTGATAACTGGCACAGTAAGGGAAGTTGTCATAATAGTTAAGGTGTTTACCTTAAAGACACAAGGTGCAGTGTTCGAGTCCCACATGGGGTTATTTGCTAGACTTAAAATGGCCCACAAGGGCAGTTAGTCTAGTACTAGCATATGAACCTAAAAGAACGTACTGAAAATTAACTCTATTCCAAAGTCCCTGCAGTGCAACATTTTTTTTTGGCGGGGGGAGTGGGTACTGAATATTTTAGGAAATTCTATTTCACTTGCATTACTCATTAACTAATGTAAGGGCCGATTTCAAATGGAATGGAAGACACATTTTCTCATAGATTTGTCCACCACATACACATTCTGCTCCATCTGTGTTTTACCAGACATAATGAAATGGCTTCCTAATACACTGAATCAGACATCTGAAAGCAAAAGAAAGCAATTAGATCAGTTGGGGTTCAAAGCAGTTGTCACCTCCTTTGACAAATTTACATAAAAGTTTTGAAATGCAACACTTTAAATACTGCTGACTGTTAAGTTAATCTTTTTACATGTTAAAAAAAAAGAGTATTCAGAACTGTGGGCAGTTAGCGATGAGTAAGCCATTTGAAATGTGGCAGAGCTCTTTTATGTACAAATATTCAACTGGAGACAGATACCCATGAGGCAAAGGTGACTGAAATGACTGAATACCCCCTCCCCCCCCACCACCACCACCACCACCACAGCAACGGTCTTGAAGTGTTTAAATGCAACTCTAATACTGAAGGTACACTTACTCGTGAAGTGGCCATAGAAAGCCTAAGTTAGTGGAATGTTGATAAATGCAGCAAGTAAACGGGAACACTTTTATTGATGGCTTATTTACAGAAAAGAGTCCAATTATCTCTATAATTTCAAACAAGAAAAAGGAAATGACTGAAATTGTGACGGAAGTGAAATTTGATCTGTGTCAGAGTGTAAGAAATGACACAGCAAACCGTACTGCAAGGGAATGTGTGTTAGGTCTTCACTGGAATATCACAATCTAAATATATGATATTCTTTTATACTTATTAAGCTAAGAAATTGGGTGCAGACGTGTTTATTTAGTTTCATAACAATGTATGTTAAAGTATATATGATAAAAGGGGCCACAAACCTGTCCACTTGTACTCTTTCTTGGTCTGAGAATTACTACTCTGATGTTGTGAGAGTTTATTTTTGGTATTAATAACTACAGAGGGATTAAACTGATCAGTCACAGCATGAAGTTATGGGAAAGAGTAGTGGAAGCTAGGTTAAGAAGGGATGTGATGATTAGTGATCGGCAGTATGGTTTCATGCCGGGAAAGAGCACTACAGATGCGATGTTTGCTCTGAGAGTGTTGATGGAGAAGTACAATGTCAGAAGGAGTTGCATTGTGTTTTTGTAGACTTAGAGAAAGCATATGACAGGGTGCCTAGAGAGGAGTTGTGGTATTGTATGAGGAAGTCAGGAGTGGCAGAGAAGTATGTCAGAGTGGTACAGGATATGTACAAGGGTAGTGTGACAGCAGTGAGGTCTGCTGTGGGAGTGACTGATGCGTTTAAGGTGGAGGTGGGGTTACATCAAGGATCAGCTCTGAGCCCTTTCTTATTTGCAATGGTGATGGACAGGTTGGCAGACGAGATTAGACAGGAGTCCCCGTGGACTATGATGTTTGCAGAGGACACTGCGATCTGTAGTGAGAGTAGGGAACAGGTGGAGGAGACCCTGGAGAGATGGAGATATGCTCTAGAGAAAAGAGGAATGAAGGTCAGCAGGACTAAGACAGAATATATGTGTGTGAATGAGAGAGAGGATAGAGGAATGGTGAGGATGCAAGGAGTAGAGGTGGCGAAGGTGGATGAGTTTAAATACTTGGGGTCAATAGTTCAGAGTAACGGTGAGTGTGGAAGAGAGGTGAAAAAGAGAGTACAGGCAGGATGGAGTGAGTGGAGAAGAGTGTCAGGAGTGATTTCTGACAGATGAGTACCTGTAAAAGTAAAAGGGAAGGTCTACAAGAGGGTAGTGAGACCAGCTATGTTATATGGGTTGGAGACAGTGGCATTGACAAAAAGGCAGGAGTTTGAGCTGGATGTGGCAGAGTTAAAGATGTTAAGATTTGCACTGGGTGTGACGAGGGTGGACAGGATTAGGAATAAGTATATTTGAGGGTCAGCCCAGGTTGGAAGGTTTGGAGACAAAGCCAGAGAGGCAAGATTACGTTGGTTTGGACATGTACTGAGGAGGGATGCTGAGTACATTGGGAAAATATGCTAAGGATGAAGCTACCAGGTAACAGGAAAAGAGGAAGGCCTAAGATAAGGTTTATGGATGTGGTGAGAGAGGACATGCAGGTGGTTGGTGTGACACAGCAAGATGCAGAGGACAGGAAGAAATGGAAACAGGTGATCCGCTGTGGCGACCCCTAACGGGAACAGCTGAAAGAAGATGATGATGATGAATACCATTGTTGAGGGATGATCAAAGCCTGGCATACAAGGCATCCATGAATCTCTCTTTCCAGGTACGTCTGCATATCCACAAAACAAACACAGTTCAAATAACCAACTATATGCACTTTAACCTTTCAAGCAATAACAATAAGACAAGATGACAGGACAGCTAATATGTCTCAAACACAACCCTTTCCATAGCAGATGGTGGGTCAGGGTGGAGAACAAGAAGTGGGGTGTACATCATAGACATGGAGTTACTAAAAATCAGTCAATGCCGAATAAAGCACTGCAGTTATCTCTGGGTATGGTAAGTACACTACTGCACAACACTGCAGGGTGGGGTCTCTCCTCCCATCATCAAGTACTGTATGAGGCAGTAGCTGAGCTGTACACATCATGGATGAGATAAACAGTGATGAGAAATTAGTGGGAAGAGACATCAAATCTACCTGAATTCAGGTCTACCCATCTCCCCTCCTGCTCCAAAGCAGGCAGTCACTATGCATGCCTCACACTTTGACTGGGGAGCAGTGCCAAGGGAGATAAAAATGCAATGTATCGGAGACAACAAAGACAGACACATACAAATAAATATAAAAGATGCTTGCCCTTATCAAGGCCCAACTGTCTGAATCACCTTTACTCCCCAGAGCACTGCAAGTTCTTAGGGAGAATATCAAATTGATGTGGTACATACACAAGCAAGGTGGAAACAGATCTTACCCGCAATGCAGACTAACTATGCTAGCATGTGATATAGCTTTGCAGTACAATCTTGGTGTACTGGCTTCCTATATTCCATCACCAATTATTGGAGAAGGCATATTCTGTCTTTCAGTAATCTTGGGATTAGTGCTTCTGTTTTGCTCCTGATAACAGAAGGAACATCTCCAGGAAATTATTTCCTGGAGACTGCTGATCACCAGAAAGTAGAACTGCTTCATAGGTTCCCAATTGGGGTTTCAGTATTTATTGTGCTGCTAGTGAGAGTAGGAGCAGAGTACTTTGTTTTGACTCCCAACCTTTTCTGATTAAGCAGTGTGTCTGTGTTGTACCTTGCTGATTGGTCAGGTTGCTATTCAAGCCATCTACCAGGAAAAGGCTACAACAAGCATATAAGACCCTTGCATCATCTGGGACAAGACTGGTGATCACCAAAGAGCCTGTGGCCTGCTTCTCATCTTGGGAATGGTGCTACTTTTTTGCTTCTGGTGATAGAAGCAGCAAAGGAACATTGTATCCCAGCAATAGCCATGGTACCCCGCCAATAGCCATGCAGAGCCAATCAGGTGAATACACTCATATTCATTCTTAAGGCTGATTTTTTTTGTCTGTCTGATTACCTGCTGTCTAACCAAATTTCAGAATATAGCCTTAAAAACTTAATCTGTAAATCATCATGCTCTACTTACTAGTTTCCTCTAAAGTGTTTGGCAGTGCTCTGTACAGATGCAGACCCCTTGAGTTGGCATTTTTCCTGTCAAAGCACCTCTAAATTTTCACCAATACATACTGGCACACAGGCCTGTTACTATGCAGTGACAACTGCTGCTCCCAGAGTTGCAAACCAGATTCTCCTGACATTGCGTCATATTCTCACTGCAATTGTCGTCAATAAAAAAGGGCATATTGCCATAAATATGAACTTTCCCACCATCGCTTGTCAAGTTGGTGGCGGTGGGCATCATGAAGCAATGTAAAAATTCCCTCATGTTTACTGAGAACCTTTTAATTCACAAACAAACTGATACAGTATGTGAGAGATGTACTTACGCTGTGTCACTAGATTCAAAGATCTCACATAAAAGTACTCCTGATCTCAGTCAGGTATTCAGTAATAAACACTGCACCCATCAGACAGGGTTTAAAGCAGGCACAGAGAACATAAGGTGAGGCACTTAAATGCAAGCTTCCTAAACCCCAAAGACCTAGCAGGCAAAGTACACACAAATACCATCAGCAATGCGGAATGCAATCTTTCAAAATACCCATATGAACACAGACAGCCACTTCTCATGGAGCCCCCCTTCTTCTAAGCCCATAAGGCAAGTCACCACACAATCCAACATTCTGGTAATTTGAGACTCCATTGTGAGATGCACTGATGTGATTCACACCAAGATGAGTAAGGAAAAAGTCATTATCAGTTACTTAGCAGGGTCCAGGATTCACCTCATTAAACACACAATCATGTCATTGGGCCCCCACTATCAACAAGATTCAGTCATAGTCCATGTGGGTCTAAATGGCCTGAGATGTACCTCCTTACACTACATGAAGAGAGACCATTTTCTGAATAAGAAACATTTACTGCCATACAGAAGCCTTCTGAGTGATATGTCTTCACAGCAAACCTTTCTAAATCCCAAGGACTGCATCTCACAAAGCTTGTTTGCTAAAGTGAAAATGAAATTCACATGGCTATTTGAAACAAAATAAAACCATGAACATTTTTTGTTGTCACTTGGGAACAAAACAATGTTATTCTACCACTGAAGTTTAAACAGCCCCCTACAGACGTAAACTAAATAGTAAATATACATTTTGGCTAATTGATTCTTAGGAACTGCCTTCTTTGTCTCATATTTATATGCTGTTCTGCATTTTTAGTTTATCTGATGAAGTCCTTATCACTTAATAAAGGATGAAAGTGCTAAGTACTGGCTCCTGGGTGTTTTGCCCTGTGTTATAAGATTTTGTTTATTTTATACAGTCTTTTTGAAGTTTTTTGACTTTATTATTTTCTCTTCATACGTGCTCCGAGAGAGGTTTTTGGTTTAAATATGCATTTTGATAGTCTTCTGAAGCTGAAATGACCCTTACAGTAAGCTGAATAGCTAACTACACCAGCGGCAGTACACATCAGCCACAAGAAAGTGGCAAAAACTGCATTCTTACAATGCACTGAGAATGCATTATCAACTCCATGTGCGTGGGCTTGTGGGCATGTACACTACATCTAAAATCTCTCTCCACTGACTCACATTTATTTTATTATTTATTTATTTTTATTTAACATTTGTTGACCTGAGTGTTCAGCTGAGTGAGAGCCCTGTTTCAGCAGAGGCCTGGGGAGAAAAGCTCCACAAAACATACAAGTAAATATAACATAAAACGAAATATAAGATAAAAATAACTACATGAACAAGGAGTACATAAGAGTTGATAAAGTACATCAACAAAGAAAGGCAGGAATAGCAAAGAATATGAAATACACAATGGTGTGTTGTTGAAAAAAGTCACGATTTTCTTTTCCAAAACATACCATTGTGTTATAGAAATTACCATGACAATGCTGTGGATATTTCATATTTTTATATTTTTTAAATGCGTATGTCTGGTGTTCTTGCTTGTTCATTTAGGCTGTTCCATCATGATCAAACAATGGCCCCCACCAGGGATAAATATAAGTTAGCCAGACTTTGTAGTGCTGTATTAATGTGCTACATTAAACTACATTGTACTACACCATATCCTACCACTCCATACCATACTCTACGCTACTATACCACACTAATAATGTATGTCATGCTATGCCAGTTTACTACCATGGTAGACTATACTGTACCATGCTAATACTACATTAACCTTTGCTGTATTGTGCCACACTTTGCTGTATATGTCATTCTTTACTATACTGGGCTGTACTCTGCCATGCTATACTGTACATAACAAGTAAGAAAGCAAACTAATCTAACACCAGCCATATGAAGTGCATAATATCTCAATAAAACAGCAAGTAAAAAAGATGTTGTTGATATACTTGCCATCAATAATGCCTATTCACACTAAAAACAGAAGTTTTTTTTTTTAAACAAGAAACATCTCTATTAAATTATCACTTATGACAGACAATTATGCATTTATATAAATGAAAACAAACCATACTAACATAATTTTAGTTACAAACATTATGCATCACAAACCATTCTGACATAATTGCATTTGCAAACATTAGACATCACTTACCTATCCTGTCACTGTCATTACACAGCTCATTCAAATCTGTCCTTCTTTTAAACCATGTTCCTCCTATGCATATATTGATCCCACAATTCCCATTTTTCCTATGTAATTTGCTCCTATCCTTTGCTAAAGATCCCAGTTCCAGTTGTTTTACTTCTGTTACTATATTCACTATTTTTAGTAAAGCTGGTTTAGACTTTGATTTCCATTTTCTATTAATTGCTTTTTTGGTGGTCACCATAACTAGACTCGGCAAGGCTTTACTATGTCTAGGCAATTCAGATTGTGCAGCACAGCTCAAAAAAAGCATTTCCTTAGTTACTTTTATTTATTTTACATTTAACTGGGAAAGTCCGGCTGGACACTACCATTTTCAGCAGAGGGTTGGGGAGAAAAGCTCCAGTTGCATATGAGGTGCATTATCATATATGAACAAGTTAATAAAAAGTAGTGGATTACACATACAAAGGATTTAACAATCATAGGTAAGTATGGACAGTTTACAAGGCTCTTAGTTTTCAGATAGTAAACTTTTCTTACACTATAATACATTATGTATACATTCAACACATGCAATACATTACAGCCTTATACAGTAGGATACAACAGTAGTTAGCAGGATTGTATATATTTTTATAATGTTTTAACTTATAGAAGTAGACAGTTAAATGTGAGGAACTAGATCCTGAGTTAAGACATTTCATATTAATAAAAGAAGACAGTTACATTTGAGAAGCTAGACTTATCATTGTCAATGTGTGTATATATTTCTAGTAATTTTACCCAGGGGCAAGACAAGAGAATAACCAGTTGTTGGTGAGGTGGGTTTTTGGTAGTTTTTTTAATTGTGTTGTTGAGTTATTTGATGTTATTTGGGCAGGTACGGAGTTCCACAGCTTTGAAATGTAGCAGCTGAACAGAGATTTACCTGCATTATTGTTATGTCTTGTAACTTCAAGGAGGTTAAGGGAGCTTGATCTCAAGGTTCTTGATGTGGTGTGGGGGTGTATTAGGTTTTGGAAGGCTGGAATCTTTTGTGAGTGATGGTATAACTTATGTGCTAGTGATAGTTGATTGAGCTGAAGTAGTTGAGGGAACTCCAACCAGTTCAGTTTTTTGAGAGATACGCAGTGGTGTGTTCTATATGCGGATTCAGTTGCAAATTTAGCTATTTTATTATAGCAGGTTTCTAGTTTGGATAGCTATGTTTTATGGAGGTTGGTAAATACAGAGGATGCATAGAGGAGGGTGGATAGTAGATGTGTCCTGGCTATTGTGGTTTTGGATTGTTTGGAGAGAAATTGCTTGTTACGATAAAGGAGCCCGAGTTCTTTGTGAACATTTTTTACAGTTTGAGCAATATGCAAGTTGAATCTTAGGTGATTGTCTATTTCTACGCCTAAAAGCCTGGTGTGGGTAGCTGGGGTAATAACAATTTTGTTATTAGAGGTGATAGTGAAGCTGTCTGAATGAGGGAAGGCTCTATAAGTGGTGAAGAGGAGTAATTTGGTTTTAGCTGGGTTAAGTACGAGCTGGTGGTCACCAAGCCAGATTTCAGCTTGTGAAAAGCATTCTTGTGTTTGGAAGTGGAGGTGTCTGAGTGTTGGGGCAGCACATATGATAGTGGTGTCATCTGCATATTGAATTATTGTGGCGTTTGGCATGGAGGATAACTGATTGGTGAATAGAGTGAAGAGTAGTGGACCAAGGATGGAGCCTTGTGGGACACCTAGGGATACTGGTAGTAGAGAGGATATTTGGTTATGCCATTTTACAGCCTGTTGGCAACTTGATAGATAGCTCTTGAACCATGTGAAGGAGGAGAAACTGAGTTTTACACCAATTTGCTCACCCAGTATCTCTGACAGAGCAGTCTGCAGGGAATCTTTAAAGTCTGTCAACTCATTACACTCCCAGAAAATATATTAACAGTTTCTTCTCCATCATACCTCCAACATTTACTGTCTATCTGTGGAAAAAAATTATTTGTGGAGTCTTCTTGCTGTATAAAAATATCTATGTAAACACTGCTAAGCAAAGGCTCTAAATCTTCTAGACTTTGTTGCATATTTGGGAGACATACATGTATCCCCCCAGTACAGAATTTGTCCTTGATCATAAAAATTACAAATGGAAAATGGTATTCCAGAAATATAAACTAAAAAAAAAAATGGATAAACCATAGTAAGATTTAAAATGTCCTAATTTTTTATTTCAGTTCTTTCATTTAACCACACATTGGCTCTTTGCAACTTTATTTCATAATTCACAATTTTGTTGTTATATTTTGAAAAATAAACACAAATTTGCTTCTTGCAAAGCTGGGTATGTGTCTTGCAGATAGATGCATAATTGAGGGGGGGTGCCATTATATCAGGAAAGAACATATGTTTAGGAACAACAACAACAAAAAAATAGCAGGTGCCTAAAAGTAGATGCTAATGCTTGGCTGTGCCCAAGATACGGAAGGAGATTTGAAGATACTGGTGTCGTTATGGAGCAGTACAATAATAATTTTTTTTTTAGATAAATATGGTGTAAAAAGAATCAAGAACTGATGATAGGCTGTGTTGAAAACTAGGGAACAATTATGATATTGGATGCTTATCTGTTACTGCAGGATAGTACTACCAGTAATTACATATAAGAAACTGACAGTGAAAATCATGATGGCAGATCATATCCATGTAGGGCATATGGAACTACAGGCTTTTATCTGTAAAAAATTATTTGGTTTATAGATGGCAGACAACAGCTCATGCAATCAACATGGTAACATGCTGAAATGTCAGGACCCGCTAAAGGCTGTGCCCCCCACACTCCTAACTATATATACTAACTACGAGATTGCACTACAGTGGACAAAAGTGCAAAGTTGAGTAGTTGGCCAACTACTTCTTTGCCTTTGGCAAATTCAGCGAATCACTGAAATGATTTTTGCTGAAGTGCAGTCGACTTTTAGGTGCTCACTGAAATCGCATTTCGGAGAACTAATATACACCCGTGCTTTAAGCCAGTCATATATGTATTACAAGTTGTGAAATTCCTTGTACCTTTGGGAATAATGAACTAAACATTAGAATTGGGAATAAAATAGTTTCTTGGTCTGACAATCCTAGGTCTTTACTCACCAAACACAAGGGCATTTTTTTTAAATAAAATCAATGACTGGACATTGGGTATCTTGCTGTATATCCTGGGCAGAGGTTACAAAATAAGACATGTACTTAATACGAGTGGTTTGAGAACCAGAACTTCTACTCAGGGGAACATGAAGAGTGTTTATACTAGCACCCTTTGTCACTGGTTTCCTTTTATTAGTATTTTTAAATCCTCTAATTTGGGATATTATGTTTGGTGACTATTTTACCAAATGTACTACTTTAATTTAAAAACTAAAAAGTAATTAATTTACTCACAGCATTCCAAACCATTTTCAATATCTTTATGAAATATTTATGGGGTTTGGAGGTATTCCTGTTTGTTGTACACAAATACAGCTTTTTTGATACATTATGGAAGATTACCGTAAAGTCATTTTGGTACATAAAGGAAAATAATATACAAAATGAATAAGCATTGTAGTAACGAAGTCATTTTCATCCTTGCATTGTGCTTAGGAAATGAACTAATTTAAGTAGAACTGTAAAGCCTATTTTAATTTATATTTTGATAAATACTTCTAACTGCTGTCATATATATTTCTGTTCAGATTTTACTTAAACTTTCTGCTGCTAGATGATGGTTCTTGAGCTGATCAAGTTTTTTTTAAGCAGACTAAAAATGCATTAGACTATCCAAAACAACCCAGTTTAATACTCTGTATATCCTGACACATATTATGAAACTGCATTTCATTACTGAAAACACGGTAATTCTTACAATGAAAAGGGTTTATTTACATGCAGGTTATAAACAGTTACATATTAATTTTTTATTGCACACTTTGCTTTTCACCTTGATTTATGATGTTTAACACTTGAGATAGATTATTTAGCATTTCAACTGATACAAATATATCCTTGTTTTTAAACACTGAGAATATATATATTTTTTTATTTCTGGGATTGTCTGCTGTGGAAATTGATGACCAAGTGATAGCGATGTCTAGGTGTTTTCATTGGAAAGGTGTTTCTTAGTAAAGTTGTGCCAAGCTGATTTTATTAAATAGATTGTGTAATGCTGTATGTCACCTGCTATTTCCATCCCTGCTGTGCCCTTTGACACCTCCAAAGTTATCTTGTCAAGATGATGGATCAGTTCTTCAGCCAGGGATTCACTAATAGAATCTTATCAACTGCCTGATCAAGGTGAGTCTTCTGGAAAGAAAAGATAATGTTTTTTTTCGGGTTGTCTACCTAAATAATTGATAGTTTAATGATTAGATTTAAAAGGTACATTTTAATGTTAGTATATGTTTAGATAATAGCTGTATTTTCCAATCAAACTATAGTACATGTTCCAACACTCCTTTCTCAGCAAATAATATAAAAAGGCTAATACAAGAATGGTGTATTTTTATGTTTAGAGGTATGTTTGACAAAAAGGATTGTTAAGTAGCAGCACAAATCCCAGAATTTTTTCTAATTCATCAGCTGAGATCTTGTACAGGATGCTTACTCGTTGTACTCTCACAAAAATCAGTCATATTACTCAAAAATCTAAAAAAAAGGATCTACTACAAACAAATGTATGCTATTAACTCATGGGTTTCACTCTCATTGTCATTTGCTTGAAATGACAAATGTTCTATCTCCCAATAACGCAATCATAGACCCATGTAAAGATGCAAAAGCAGCTCTGTACTTCCGCAGAGTGTAGAGAAATGAGGTGTTTCTGCCCTTATGACTAACTCTTCAGTTACTCATTTTGCTATTCCCTTCAATTACCTATAATGTGCATGGCCTCTAGGAATTATAATTTAAAAAATATTTGAAAACATTTGTAATTGTTCTGCTAGTTTTGTAGTTCCTTGGGTTTTTAATTTTGCATGCACATGCCAAGTACACTGCAATGTGACAAACAGCAGATATGTGGGCTTAAAGATGAGCAAAAGAGTATTCAGTTATATACTACAGCTTTCTATTTAGTTATACTGCATGATCTGTATTACTTATCATTCCATGAAGTGAAACCAAAGCCCCATAATAAACATAATACAAAATGTAAACCTGATCTAACTCTTGTGTTTATTGATACACATTGATAGTTCAGAAGAAAAATTAGTCCACAGGCCATGTCCAGTTTGATCTTCCTTGTCATATATGTTACATCGATACATTACATTTTTTTGATTTCTAAAATTATATAAATTATCTTTCTCTCTTTCAGACAACTATATTGTTTTTGAAGTCCTTTTGTATCTTTAACTTTTTTTTAATTAAATCAAATTAAGTTGTTAAAGACGCATTTATCATGATTGGTTTTAAAGACACTGTCATTCTATCCTTAGAGATAAATGACACTAAATACAATTTGCCATGCAAAGTGCATTTATTTTGCTGGAAAAGTTATGAGCTCTAACTGGAGTTACCACCCCCAAAAAGGCAATAAATAAATAAACAAATAAGCACCAGCTTAACTAAATTTCTGTTCTAAATCCATGGCTAGTTTGCTAAAGAAAACTTTTTCTCTATGTGTAACGGCTTAAAAAGACATCAGAGTTAAAGCAACCACTTTCCCTTTTAAGTTCCACATTATATTGGTTTGGTAGTAAGGCCAACACCCTAAGCACAAGTGCTCCTTTTTAGCTGGCAACCAACACCCTAAGCACAAGTGCTCCTTTTTAGCTGGCAACATGGCAGTACAGTCCACTTAAGTGATGCAGCTTTCCCAAATATAAACTATAAATGCATTTGGTGCACATAAAAATACAAAACTAAGGATACATCATATAAGTACATGAATAAAAATACATAGCAGAAAGTGCCTTTGTGTCATCTTTATGCTCTACCTTACATAATCTCATATATATGAGAAATGCTGCAAGTTAATCTGCAGACAGTGCATGTGCATGCGGACGGGTGGGTGGGTGGGGGTGTGCGTGCACATGTGTACGCATGGCTGTCTATGTGTGCACGCTTGAGTTTCACGTGTATGTGCATGTAGTGGGGGAGGAGAAAAATTTATCAGGAAAAAGAATATATTGCAGGAAATTTAAATTTAGGAAGTGAAAATACTTAAATTCTGAAGTACAGTTGGGAATTTTAGATAAAAATATAAATACTCATCACTTATTGTCACAAACACATCTGTGTTAGCACTCAAAGAAAAGTCATTCCTGTGTGCCACATTTGTACATTGCTATAACACCTTATTTGCAACTGTTTTGTTTGAACAAGATAACAGAATGTGTTAAACTTTGCTTGAAGAATGGCCTACAAGTGAACAATCCCTTCAGAAGGTTATGAATATTGAATCTCTGGCATTTGGCATTCCAATTTTGACTTCATCATCAGTAAACAGCAAAGTTTATGAAGAACAAGGGAAATACAGGAGGCAAAAAGCTGGACAGTCACCAAAAATATGGACTGATGAGATGAACATAAAATTGTTTGTATTGAGACTTTTCCTGTGTATTTTATTAGTTATCCTCTCCAGTGCTTAAAACTCGTTCAAACATTTCCACATGAAAAACGGATAAGAAAGCCAGGAACTGCACTGGGCTATACTACTGCTTAGCACTGCAAATTCCTGAACGAGTTTTAAGCAGCACAGAGGCTAAATAATAGAATATACAGGAAAAGTCTCAGTACGAGCGATAGTTTATAGCAAGCATTTCTTTCTGACACATGAAAAATGCTGAGGATCAACAAGAAAACAAAACTTTAAAACAGATGTTTGGAAGAACTGTAGACATAAAACTACAAAAAATTAAACATTATAAACTGTAAAACTCAAACGAGACAGGGAACTGGCTAAACACTAACAAATAGAATGCAAAAATCAAAACTGAACTAATTTAGCACTTTCGTTACATATACATACATATTATTAGTACTAGGTGAACTGCCCTTATGGGACATTTTAAACCTAGCTAACTACCCCATGTGAGAATCAAACTCTGTACCTCATATCTGCAAGGTAAACAATTTAACCATTATGCCAAACAGCCACCTTTTTTTGCTTGTTTTATTCAGTTATGGAAAAAGAAGCTATGTCTTACCATAATGTTCCATCTGTGTTGCTGATCTTCTTCCATTCATCACTGATGGGTTCAGTTCAGAGCCCTCGGAACTGAGTAGGCCTAATACCAAGCTCGTGTATACCAAAAACTCTTGAGCTAAGCTGCTACCCACAATGCCCTTCTCCCAGTTACCTCAGATCAAGTTTGCATGCAACATACAGAAGTAAAAAGCAGAGGCCATTTCTGCGCAAAAACCTTGAAACACAAGGACCCGTAAGATCCGCCAGGAGCCTTTGGTGGGGGACAGAGGGTGGGATGTGATGAATGGAAGAAGATCAACACAGATGGAATGTTAACATAACTTCTTTATCTGATGTTGTTAATCTTCTTCCCATTCATCACTGATGGGACAGAATCCCAAGCTACTTGAAAACCTGGGTGGCCCTTATGGAAGAACATTCCTGAGAACCATTGAGCCAAAGGCCACTCTTCCCCTGGAGACCAGATCCAATTGTAATGTTTGATAAAAGTATGGTATTTAGCCCAAACAGTTGCTGCACAAATGTTGTCCATGGAAACTCTGGAGTGAATGGCAACAGAAGTTACAATGGCTCTCATTGAATGAGCTTTGATATTAACAGGTTTAGGTTAATTTGCTTGCGAGTATGAAAAAGTAATGCAATCTCTGAACCATTTTGATAAAATGACTTTTGATACGGCACATCCCATTTTTGGTCCAGAGAAGGAGATGAAAAGTTGATCTGACTTGCGGAAAGATTTAGTGCTGTCTAAGTAAAAACGCAATTGTCTATGTACATCCAATGAGTGCAGACAGTATTCTCCTTTATTGGAATAATTTGGGAAAAGCACTGGGAGCTCAATGGACTGGTTGACAGAGAAATCAGACATTACTTTGGGGAGAAAGGAAGGATTAATATGAAGAGATACTCTGCCTTTATGAAAGATTAAATACAGACACTTGATGCATAAGGCTTGTAGTTCCGATATCAGTCTAGCTGATGTGACCGCCTCTAAAATGAGAGATTTCCATGAAATAAATTTAAGGTCACATTTTGCAGCAGGCTCAAAACAGGGTAAAGAAAGAGACTGTAATACCAGAGAGAGATTCCATGTCTCTACAGGCCGTCTGAGTGGGGGTCTGCTATGGAAAACTCCTTTGAGAAAGGTCCTGCAAATGTGGGTGGAGATAAGTGGAACGCCTTCTAGACAGTTATGAAAATTGGATAGCTGCCAAGTGGACTCGAAGAGTTGATGCTGATGCTTCACTGTCGAAAAAATCAAAGGTATTGAAATATAACAGATACAGAAGCTAAGACTGGGTCTAACATCTGTTTTTTAGACCAGAGAGCGAACCTTTTCCACTTATCTCTGTAGAGTTTCTGGTGGAAGGTTTATGGGAGGCCAGAATAATATCGCGAACAGGTGAGGAGAGGGATTCCTGCCTGGCGACTAATGAAGTGGAGTGACCAAGCTGTCAGCTTGAGAGGGGACGGATTTTGGGGAGTCAACCGTTGGGGGTGAGAAATTAGGTCCTGACGAGTGTCCAGGATCCAAGGAGGTTGTAATACGTGAGGCCGGAGAAAGGGGAACCACACTTGTCGAGGCCAGAAGGAGGCAATGAGAATCACCTTGCATCTCAACTGAATTGCTTTCTTTAAAAACAGAGGTATCAAGGGAATTGGAGGATAAGCGTAGAGGAGACCCGTGGGCCAATCATGAGTCAAAGCGTCTCTCAGTGACTCCCCTTCTGGGGGAAAAAGGGCAAAGAAGCTGCTGCATTTGTTGTTTGAGGCGGAAGCAAAAAGATCACAGCAAGGCTGGCCCCAAGGGCTGAAAATTTCTGCCGTCACATTTGGATTGAGAGACCAATCGTGTGGATGGAGGATGCATCTGCTCAGCCTGTCCGTAATCACATTGTAGCTCCCTGGGATATGCGTTGCTATAAGAAAGCTATTGGAAGCTATTGCCCAATGCGAAATTCTCATGGCCTCTCGACATAGGGGATAGGATTTGGTCCCTCCTTGTTCATTTATGTACCAGGCTACTGACATATTGTCTGAATGGATCACAATCGTTCCCGGTGGAAGGAGTGGATGTAGTGCCTGCAACGCCAACAGCACCCCTCTCAACTCCAAAACACTGATATGCAAGTTGGCCTACAGGCTGGCCCACATGCCTTGGACCGTCTTTCCATGGAAGTGCCCCCCCCCCCATCAGGGAAGCATCTGTGGTCACCGTGGCGTTGGGTTGAGGGGTCTGGAAGGGGTGACACCAAAGAATTTCTTCTGTCCTCATCCACCAAAGGAAATCTTTCTTGCAGGAATTGGTGATGAGAATCTGGGAGTTTAGAGGGTGAAGATTTGCCAACCACTAGGACAAAAGGACCCATTGCAACAGTGTCATCTGTAATCTTGCCAGAGGAACAATCAGAATGGCTGCAGCCATAGACCCCAGAGCCTGGAGAACTTCTCTTGCTGACACCTTTCTTTGACAGAGTATCACTTGTACCTGTAATCTTAACCTCTGAAGCCTGTGAGGTGGAAGAGAATCCAGGCTTGTTTGAGTACTGAATACTGCTCCTATAAATTCCAATTGTTGGGTAGGCTGAAGATTGGATTTTTTCCCAATAGACTGTGATGACTAGAAACTCCACCAGTGAGACAGTGTAGCAGAGGGCCATGGTCAGTAGGCGCTTGGTGGGGGTGGAGAGGAGCCAATCATCTAAATATGGAAACACCTTGAATCCCTGAAGTCTCAGATGAGCTGTCACCACTGCTAGGCATTTTGTGAACACTCTGGGGGCCGTCGAGATACCGAATGGCAGGGCTCTGAACTAGTAATGATTGGCTCCTAGCCGGAAGCGAAGGAGACTCCTGGAGCGTTTGTCCATTTTGATGTGATAATACGCATCCCGGAGGTCTATCGAGCACATCCAAACATCCTCCCCGTAGAAAAGGGAGAATGGACTGTATAGTGACCATGCAGAATTTGGATGGAACCACTAACTTGTTTAGTTGGCTGAGATCCAAGATGGGTCTCCAGCCCCCAGTCCTTTTTGGCACCAAAAAAAATCTTGAGTAAATACTGGATCCACATTGATCTGGGGGGGGACTGGTTGGATGACTCTTTTTTGACACAGTTTTCTTATCTCTGAAGCCGCTTCTTCCCTTTGACTGGGTGGAACATCGGGAAGGTACTTTGAAGGTTCTGGGTGAGATATTAGAGGGATTGAAGGTTCTGGGCGAGATATTAGATGGATGTAATAGCCTCGGGAGATTATTTTCTGCACCCACCGATCGTCTGTAATAGAGTGCCAGGCAGTTTGGTGCAGAGAAAAATGAGCCCCGACTGCTTCCAGAGGAAAGCAATCGGGCAACGCTTCAGGAGTGTTGATAAGATCATCCGGAGAAAGAACCCCTGGAGTCTTGGTTTTGGGGACCCCCTCTGCCACAAAAGGAGCGCCTTCCACTGTTGGAACCCCCTCTGGGGGAATCCTCACCAAGCGTGTTGCGGAAAGGGTCTTGAGATTTTTTATGCCATATTTTCCCACTCTTCTGTTTCCTGGAAAAAGAATGTTGAGGTTTGAAAAAATGCAGGCCAATGGCAGACGAGGTCTTTCTGTCCTGTTCGCACCTGGCCAGTGTGTCCTTCACTTTAGAACCAAACAAGGTGGATGGTTCGATAGGGGCATTCAAAAAGGAGGACTTGAAGGAGTCTGTGAGGTCACAGATGCGCATCCAGGCATGGCGCCTCATGACTATGTCTGCACCCACAGCTCTAGCCGCCCCTTTGGTTGCGTGGGACAGCAACCTCATGGACGAGTTGGAGATGGACTCAAGGGTGACAAGTTGAGAGGCAACCTTGTCACGTGCCCTGTCAGAAACTTGACCCGCAAGGGCTCCAGGAAGTTCGGAGATCAGATCTCTTTGGAGCCTCGTAAAATGTGCCAAGTAATTCAGAGACCTGACTGCAAAGGTCACTGAAGCAAAAACTTGCTTCCCTAGTCTGTCCACAGCCCAGGACTCTCTGTTGGGTGGGTGAACAGTAGGACTTTCCTCCACAAGGTCCTTTTTCGTGACCACCGCCACCACCATAGCATCTACTGGCAAACCTCTAGACCAGTGGGGATGCTCCTCTGGTGGGGAAAGAATCTTATCTGGTCTCAGGGGAATGGCTTTATTAGAATCAGGGTTCTTCCACGCATGCTGCACGACTAGCTGGACTAACTCGTCGGCAAGTGGGGTCACCCAAGAAGTAGAAGGTTGACAGCGGAAAGCCTGCAGGAAGACGGACTCCTCTGAGGAAGGATTGGAGAGCTTCCAGCCACCCCTCTGTTTCAAAATTTCCAGGATGTTTCCAAAGGAGACATCATCAGGGTGAGACCGTGGGGGTCCTTCCTCATCATCGTAGTCTGTATCCTCTGTGACAGACTCCTCCAGGGTGCCAAGGTGTTTCCCCTTACATGCCTTCTTCTGAGGGGGTTCTTCAGTGGGAACGTCTGAAGAAGACTTGGAAGGGAAGTTACCCTGAACAGGGGTCTCCTGAGGCCTGTGCTCTCAGTGTCCTGGGGAGGTGGCCCATGATAGCTGTAGCTCAGAGGGAGCAGGAGGGGGATCCGACGTAGGGGGAGCACTTCCAGAAGCAAGCACCCTCTCCATCACCAGGAAAGCTGGCCCGCCCAAAGAGGAATGGGAGCCCGGAACAGAGTAAGACAATCTCGGAACTGGGGTCACAGCCCACTCCCAAGAATGAAACCTCCAGCAAGATTGGGGCAGATGTTGCCTCCAGGTCCGTGGATGGAACCGACAAAAAACTTGGAACCGTGTTGGGAACCGAGGGTTCCATCCCCCAACTATAAGACTGAGGAAGGGACAGTTCCATAGGAACCGAGGCCCAAAGGGGAGGCCTCGAAGCCTCAGTCAGAGTCACTGTCGGCGCAGAGGAAAGGGTTCTCACCAAAGAAGTCGGAGCTATGGGCCTCGGACCAGATGGATCCAAGGAAGGAAAATAAGTGGGAGTCCTGAGAGCATTAAACCTAAACCCCGAAGTGGGATAAGATTTAGGAATATTTGCTATCCCTCTGGCTGTCAACAGCTGGTCCAGCAGGTGCACCACATCAAATTCAGACAGACTCCTGGTGGACCTTACAGACACTCTGGAAGGAGAGTTAGGCCGGTCCAGAAAAGGGCTATAAGTCTGGCCTAAGAATGGGTCCAATGAAGGGGAGTACTGGGTCCGTGGTGTTTTAATCGTCGGCACTGAAGATTCTAACTTGGGAAAAGGCAAGAGGGGGCCTAGATAGAGAAAAGGGGTAGAAGATACATTAGAAGAAAAGTTTCAAAAATGTTTCAAGAAACAGCGAAATTTATAAACTTATGACACTTGGCTGGAGAGCTTGGTGAAACACTGCTATATGGCTGTGCAGCAAACGAGATCTGAGGCAACTGGGAGAAGGACATTGTGGGTAGCAGCTTAGCTCGAGAGTTTTTGGTGTACACTAGCTTGGTACTAGGCCGACTCGGTTCCGAGCCTCGAAACCGAACCCATCAGTGATGAATGGTTAGAAGATTAACAACATCAGATCATAGTTTGTATGGAGTAAAATAAATTAAATGAACGTGAGCTGTAATAACAACTGATGATTCCAAACAGTACGACTACAATTTCACTGCCAAACAAATATCTCAGATATGTTTTTTTAGTACTGAAGGAAACAATCTGTCAGAGTTGAGTTCCGCAACAAATTATCCACTGTTTTTTTTGCAGCTGTTACCTGGCAAGCCTAGATAATGCCTGCATCAAACAGTGGGTAGTACCGCAGAACTACTGATTTGACTGTGTCGAAGGTACGTCATGAGGGTGTAGATAAATTCCTCATGAACACACACGATACAAAATAATGGAGGATGGGCTTTCCCACCCTACACTACTGAACCAGAGAAAGGTAGAATTTAAAATCTTTTTAGTGCATTCTGGTAACTGCACATGGCTGGATTGAATTTACAAGGCTAAAAGAAAACTCGCTGTTGAGTTTTGACCTCTAGTGCAGTGGCCTTTTACAGCAATATTATGCAATGGGTTGCTAGCTGACTGATAGAAAAAAACAATCTATTTGGAAAGGGTTTGTTAAGCTACTTCAAGCTCCTCCCTGTCTGCTGAAAAGCATAACAGCAGATCCTTCTAACTTCATCAAATCTCTTTAGGCAAAACATGAGATGATGTTGCATGACTAGGGTATGAAGCCTGTTTCTTCCAATGATTATGCCCTGGGGGAAAAGAACTGGCTTAATGGTGGTTCACACACTATCTTTGGAAGGAAACAAGAAGTTATGTACTCACAATAACGTTCGATGTATCTAGTCCTTCTCGCCTCACATTCTTACACGTGGGTTCGAAGCCGAATGTCGGCTCCGACTCGGCCATACGTTTTAACTCGAAGTCTTTCTATTGGCTGGGCTAAGATGGTATCCCATGCTGCACTGCTCTCTATCCCCAGATCTAGTTTGCTGCGAGCACCAGCACTCATTCTCCATGCATAACACCACCTAAAGAAAGGGAAAACAAACCAAGAATGAGGGGAACTCTGAAACCAGGCCTAACTTCCAGATCCTTCAGGATGGGGGAAGGAGGGGGGGGTAAGTAAGAATGTGAGGTGAGATGGACTACATACATCAAACGTTATGGTGAATACATAACTTCTTGATGTTATGTAGTCCAATCTCGCCTACATTCTTACCCATGGGACAGCTTCCCCAGCACCTAAATCCTGGGAGGCTCAGTGGAAAATACTCCTGAGCACTGTGGAACCAAAGGAAGACCTGTCCCTAGATACCACATCTAACATGTAATGAGTAACAAAGATGTGAAGAGATGCCCAAGTAGCCGCAGCACAAATATCATCCATAGACAATCTGGCCTGAAAAGCTGTAGATGTAGATACAGACCGAGTAGAGTGAGCCTTCACCCGGAAAAGTAAACCTTTTCCCCCTGAGGTATAAATGAAAGAAATACAACTGGAAATCCATCTGGACAACATGACTTTGGAAACAGGACACCCAATTCTGTTTTCCGAAAATGAAACAAACAACTGATCAGATTTTCTGAGGTCTTTTGTTCTGTGCAAATAAAAACGTAATTATCTGTGCACATCTAATTGATAAAATTTGAATTCTGCCTTGTTTGAGAACTGGGGAAAAAACACTGGCAATTCAATAGATTGGTTAAGGTTACTGACTGACGCTACTTTGGGAAGAAAGGAGGGGTTCGGTCCGAGAGAAACCCTGTCCTTATGAAAAATCAAATAAGTGGGGTTTGATTGATAAAGCTTGAAGCTCGGAAATGCGTCTGGCTGACGTGATGGCTACCAAAAAGACAGTCTTCCAAGTTAAGAATTGTAAATTGCAAGTGGCTGCAGGCTCAAAGGGGGATGAAGTAAGACCCTGTAGAACAAAGTTTAAGTCCCAAGGCATAACAGGTTCCAATACCGGAGGACGAAGTAACAAAGTGCCCTTCAGGAAAGCCTTACAGAGTCTATGTGCCATCAGACTAGGTTTGTCTGCAACATGAAAGGTAGAAATTGCCGCCAATTGGACTTTAATGGTTGAGGCCGCTGAACCCTGGTTAAAGAGCATAGACAAGAACTCCAATACAGACGAAATTGGAGCTGTATAAGGGTCAATCTTTTTAGCATGCGCCCAGATTGAAAACCTCTTCCATTTGCTGTAATAAATCTTCCTGGTCGAGGGCTTATGAGAGGAAGATAAAACATGAACCACCTCCGGCGAAAATTGATGAAGCCTAACTAATAACGGAAGTGGAGTAGCCAGACTGTCAACCGGAGGGTTCGAAGAGAGGGATGGAGCTGCCCTGACATGTGCGTCAGTAAGTCTGGTTGTGGGTCCAGAATCCAAGGAGTGTCCATCAGATAGGGATGGAGAAAGGGAAACCAAATTTGACGAGGCCAGTGTGGGGCAATCAGAATCATTTTGCTTCCCAAGGATTGCGCTTTCTAAATAACCTTTGACAGCAAGGGGACCGGAGGGAAAGCATATAGTAGACCGGAGGGCCAATCATGGACTAGAGCGTCCCTGGGTGACTCCCCCTGAGGGGGGATCAGTGTGAAGTAGCTGCTGCATTTGGCATTGAGGGGGCTGGCAAAAAGGTTGCAGCAAGGCTGACCCCACCTGCGGAAGATCTGCTCCGCAACTTGACAGTTCAGGGACCACTCGTAAGGCATCAGAATAGCTCTGCTTAGCCTGTCTGCAATCACATTGGACTTCCCCCGGAATGTGCGTTGCCACCAGAAAACATTGGGAAGACACTGCCCACTGCCACACTCGCATGGCCTCTCTGCAAAGGGGATAAGGCTTGGGTCCTCCCTGCTTGTTCAGATACCACACCACTGACATATTGTCTGATTGGATTGCAATAGTCCCGAGAGGAAGAAAACTCTGAAGTTCTTGCAACGCTAGTAGCACAGCTGTCATCTCCAGGACACTGATATGCAGATGCATCTCGTGCTCTTGCCATGTGCCTTGGACTGTCCTTCCTAGATAATGCCCCCCACCCCATCTGGGAGGCATCCGTGGTCACCGTGGCAACCGGGGGGGGCAGGAACAAAGGGCTTTCCCATATTCAGGTTGTCGGTGCAAAGCCACCAACTGAGATCCTGTTTGCACCTGTCTGTGAGTAGAATAGGGTGAGAAAGTGGAAGACGTTGAAGAGACCACTGGGTGAAGAGTAGCCACTGAAGGAGCCTCATATGCAACCTTGCCAGAGAGACTAACATAATCGTAGCAGCCATTGTCCCCAACAATTGGAGGACCCATCTTGCCTTCACTCTTCTCAGAGAGAGCAAGGCATAAACCTGTTGTTGTAGGACTCTGATTCTTTCCTGTGGTAGAAACGCCCGCATGAGGATGGTGTCTAATTCGGCGACTATAAAAGTGACATGCTGTGAGGGCAACAAGGCAGATTTTTCCCAGTTCAACGTGATGCCCAACTGTTAGTAGATGTCTGGTGGTGGCAGTAAGGAGCCAGTCCAGATATGGAAACACTTGGAATCCCTGACGTCTCAAGTGAGCAGTCACCACTGCCATGCATTTGGTACACACCCTGGGGACTGTGGTTAGACCAAAGGGCAGGGCTCAAAACTGAAAGTGACTGGCTCCCAGCCAGAAGCATAGGTGACTTCTGGATGCCCTGTCCATCTTTATGTGGTAGTAAGCATCCTTGAGGCCGAAGGAGCACATCCACACTTCTTTTCCCAACAATGGGAGAATAGACTGCAATGTGACCATTCGGAACTTGGACTCTTGCACATGGGTGTTCAATTGGCTGAGATCCAATATGGGTCTCAGGTCCCCTGTCCTTTTCGGCACCAAAAAAATCTGGAGTAAGTCCCTAATCTGATCTGGTCTGAGCGGACATGTTGGATGGCTCCTTTTTCTAGCAGCTTTGAAACTTCTGAAGCTGTGTAATCCCATTGACTGGGTAGAACATCCGGAATTTTCTTGATTGGAGGGGGATATGACGAGAAGGGAATGACATATCCTCTGGAAACTATTCGTAGAACCCATTGGTCCTGGGTGATATCCTGCCAGGCCTCCGGGTATAATGAGATTAGACCCCCGACTGGCTCCGGAAATGCACAGTCGGGTCTCCCATCAGGAACGGTGGTAGGGAGAACCACGAAATGAATCGCAATCTCCTGATTTGCGAGGGACTCCTCTGCCCCTAGGGCGGCATCTCCCTGAATAACCACCCCCTCCCCTACCTCTGGAGGAGGGCTCACCTTATGCACTGGGAATAAATCTCTGTGAGTTCTTGAACCATATTTTGCCACCCCTCTGGGCCTTGGGATAAGGCCTAGAGGGAAGGGAAAAATGGACTCCTACGGCAGACAAAGTTTTTCCCTCCTGCTTGCACCTAGTGAGAGTGTCTTTCACCTTTGTTCCGAAGAAAGAGGAACCATCAAACGGGGTTGGTGAATGAAGACTTGAAGGCCTCCATGAAATGACAAAGGCGCATCCAGACCTGCCTCCTAAGAGCAACTCCTGAACTTGCTGCCCTACTCGCTCCCTCAGCTGCGTAGGAGATAAGCCTCATGGAGGAGTTTGCAATGGAATTGAGGGTATACATCTGAGCACTGATCGTCTGGGCCACCTCCTCAGAAACGTTACCCGTGAGAGTATCTCCAAGCTCCTTGAGGAGATCTCTCTGGAGCCGTGTAAAGTGTGATAAGTAATTCAGTGACTGTAAGGTAAAGGTCGCTGAAGAAAACGTACGCTTCCCATACCGGTCCATAGTCCTTGTTAGGGGGATGGACGGTGGAAGAAGTCTCAGCTAATTCCTTCTGGGTGGCAGCTGCCACCACCATGGCATCCACAGGGACTCCCTTGGACAGAAATTCCTTATCAGGAGGAGCAGACAAAAATTTATTGGGTCTCCTGGGGACTGGTTCCACAGAGTCAGGGGTTTCCCACACCCTTCGACAAACCAAATCCAGAAGCTCATCGAAGGGTGGGGATACCCAGGAGGCGGAGGGCTGAGCACCAAAAGCCTTCAGGAAGACAGACTCCTCCTCGGAGGGGGCTTTGGATGGCCAGTCACCTCTTTGCTTCAAAATCTCTAGGATGTCAGAGAAAGAAAAATCCTCAGAGGATGACTTAGGGGACACCTCCGATTCCTCGGGGTCGGTGTCTGATGTGAGAGACTCGTCCTGGGAATCTATGTGCTTCCTTTTGCACGTCTTCTTTCTGGGTGGCTCCTCAAGCAAAAACTCTGAGGGGCCTTCAGAAATAATGGGGACCACTCGTGGGGGTACCCCGAGGCCTTGAGGCTCTGCTGTCCAGAGATAAATGGCAATCAGAGACCTGCACCAGTGTCATAGGGGACAGAATGACCGACCCGCATAATGCCACTGACGACCTGGCCAGCGCGCTCTTCATGGCCTCCAAGGCTGGTCCTCCCAGATCCGAAGAACGACCCGCCTCCAAAACCAATACAGGAGTCAGGCTTCCCCACTCCGAAGCGCCGAGAGGGAGACTAGGAGCCGAGAGGTGTCCCAAAGCCTCTCCCTCGGGTCCGACCAAAGAATCCTGAGTCCTGAACCCCGTGGACGGCGCCAACGGGGTTGGAGCCGACGTCGGAACCGATAAGCCAGGAGGGGCTGTCGGAACCAACCTAGGGACATCACACGGAGAAGACCACTCCAGCTCCGAAAGCTGAGATGTGCTCGGAGGAGGAAGTATCTATGCAGGTTGAGGGACCGGCTCTGGAGCCGACTGGGTCGGAGCAGAGAACAATTTGGCCAGTACCGGTGACTGAAGAAGTCTCTGCACCACTCTATCGACGTCCACATCAGATAAGATCCTAGAAGATTTGAAGGATAGAGAAGGAGATCGAGACCTCCTCTCTGAAGTGGACCTGCGAGGAGAGGGTACTGGCCTAATGCTAGGCGATCGGCTCCGAACAAGTTCCAAGAAGATTAGTGCCGAAGCAGATTCCATTACCACTGACACTTCCTGTGGCCCCGAGGACAGTGGAGTCGATGATGTCAATGCAGACTTTGCTAATTTCTCCGGTGGCTCCGAGGCGACGGATGGAGCCAGAGATCGCTTTTTTGCTTTTGAGGATTTTGCCTTAAGAGCTGGAAGCACCCTCCAGACCCTCCTCGAAGGAGGGTTTCAGAAGTCCCTTCAAAATCAATTTATTCTTCCCTTCCTGAAGAACACGCGGACTAAAGGCATGACAGAAACTGCACGATTCCTGGAGATGAATCGCTCCCAGACAGTACATACAGACAGAGTGTCCATCGGTAATGGACATTTTATAACTGCACCTAGAGCACTTCTTGAAGCCCGAGGGCTTATGCTCCTTAGTATCTTTGGACATAGTTAACCAGCAGCAAGTAATTAACTGAAAATAAAATCGACCAATGGTCAAACAGTCACAAGGCGGGAACAAGCCAACAACAGACAGAACACCACAAAGATCTCCAAGTCAAACGATCCTCAGACACAAATACAAAAGGGGAGGACTAATTCCTCTAATTTAAACGGTTTTAGTCCCTGGAAACTTTTAGCACACAAGGAAAGTAAGGGGACAGACTAGGTTCCTCTAACTGAAATGGGCCTAGCCCGTTGGAAACAGCTAGTGGGATACCATAGAATAAACAATCAAGAAAAAAACACAACTTTTCCACAATACAGACGGGAACACACACAACAGCTATTAAAATAGCTTTTTTGCAAAAAACTTCCCTGATATAAGAAGAAAAAGGGTACTTAGCCACAGCCAAGAGTGAGACCACGTTCGAGCTACATGAGCGGCAAACGAGATCTGGGGATAGAGAGCAGTGCAGCATGGGATACCATCTTAGCCCAGCCAACAGAAAGACTTTGAGCTAAAAAGTATGGCCAAGTCGGCGCCGACATTCGGCTCCGAACCCACTGGTAAGAATGTAGGCGAGAGTGGACTACAAAACATCACTGGTTAGTCCTAAGGGACACACAGTCCTTGCAGTAGACAAGATATGGTTACTTACAAATACTGGCGTGAAGTTTCCCCACCCCTTTCAAGAATTTTGTTTGTCTTTGTTGACCAGAAAAGTCCCTCTGGGTGAAGGCCTGGGGAGAAAAGCTGTATTACATTACATTTATATTAACAAGTGAATTGTATGCATTTCTCAAAAAAAAAAAAAATACATTTCTCTGAAAAAAAAAACATAAGACAGGCATATACAGTAAAGTATTTCTATCAACATATATAGGTCTATAGAGTTACTGTAGCTCAAATCTTGCAGGAAGTTAATGGATTTTATACTGTAGAAGGGAAACAATTGTAAAGTTTAGTACTCTTACATTTCAGTAAAGAAAAGTTTGCAAAGCGTTCAATAGATACAACTGAGAGCTCAGTTGAGAAGCAAGTTATAAAATTATGTAGAAGGGCAGATATTAGTATTGTATAGAAGGATAGTAGTAAAAGCATATGATTGTGAAAGCATGGTACAGGATTAGTTCCATTTAGGTTGCCTGTTACAAACTTTCCAGATACAACAGTTTTGGAATGTAGGTATATAGGGAATGCATGAGAAGTGTACAGCAGTGGATAAGGACAGTCAGAAAAAGAGTAGTAGTGGTTAAGTAAAAGAAAGATAAGAAGCAGCGTTTAAGAGGCGACTGAAGAATGGTGTACTGATTCAAATGCAGGAAGGAAAGTAGTTAGACATGTAACGATTCAAGAACAATCAGGGGAAACTTAGTGATAGTTAAGAAGTTTGTACTTTCACTTGAGGTGTCAACCTGACATTGAACATGAACGTGCAGGCTTGGGTAAGGATTGATTGTGCTGGACTTCATAGCCTGGGAGTTTAAGTCATTTTTACTTGTGTAGAGAAGGTATTCCAGAGTTTGTAAATGTATTCCAGAGTTTGTAAATGTAACAGTATAGAGTCCCCTGATGAATTATTTGCTTTACTAGTGCTCAGCAGAAATTTATCACCTGAACAGAGGTCTCTTATAGGGTTGTAGTATATTTTTTAATGCAGGGCATTTTTCAGGATAATATATTAGCTTGTACGCCATAACAGACGGCTAGTTTGGATTTTAGTGTAAACTCTTGATAAGTGAAGTATACAAGAGGGTTGGAAGCAATCAGGATGAGGCTTGAATTTTTCTTGTTAGATCCGAAAGGAATTGTTTGGCCCTGAAAAGGGAGCCAGGATTCTGATGGGTCTTTTTAATTGTTTAAAGAGTATGTTGATCAACTTTTACATTGTCATCTATTACAATGCCAAGTTATTTACTATGTGGGACTACCTCAAATTTTAGTATTATTTGTGGATGCAACCAAGAAAATTGTTTTTGACTGAGATAATGTTTTGGGGTGAAGAGTATCAGTTTTGTTTTACTGGGCTTGAGTAGCAGGCTTGAATTCTTCAGCCAGGTTTCGATGAAAAGAAAGAAATTTGAGTGATTTTTTGAAGTTTGAATATTGTGGGGGCTATACATATTAAAGTTGAATAATCGAGCCCTGAGGGACACCTATGGTAACACAGAGAGGAGGAGAGCTCCTGTTGCCATTTAACTACTTGTTACCTGCCAGATATACAACTAAGGAACCATGTAAGGGAAGACAGAGAGACCTTTATAAGAGTTCAGTGAGTAAATGCTGGTATGATACAGTGTCAAAAGCTTTGTATAAGTCTAGCAACACTAGATCTTTGCTCCTACACTAGTTTACAGTACTGGTGAAGTGAAGGAGGGCATTGACTGTGCTGTGGTAGGGTCTGAAACCATGCTGCATTTCAGAGAGGAGGTTATATGTATTTAGGTGATATATTTTTTTTTTTAAGTACTTTTGACTGTAGGAAGGGGACTGCAATCAGCATGTAGTTATTAAACTCTGTAGATGTGCTACCTTTACGTAAAGGTATAATAAAGGATTTTTTCCAAATGGAAGGAATAAAAAGTTATGTACTCACCATAACATTCTATCTGTGTTTTTTTCATTTTCATTCTTGCTGAAATTATGGATTTGGATCAGAGACTCAGATTTGACTTAGCTGTTTTTCCCAGGTCAACGGATCCTAGAACTCTTTGAGCTCCTCCGTTTACCAATAATGCCCCACCAACCTAAAGTACATCAGATCAAGTTTGCTGCCCTATATGTAAATGGATAACCAGTGACAGGAAAAAAAGACAGTGGCAGCATAAAAAAAGGGAAGGTGGAGCTCAAAATTGGAACAGTGACTCCTATACAACTCCAATGTCTCTCCAGAAAGTAAAAAGGAGGGGATAGGTGGGCGGGGAGTTGAAGAATGAAAATGGACAACAGAGGTGAAATATTATGGTGAGTACATAACTTTTTAATCTGATGTTCTCATTTTTATTCATTCCTCAACTGATGCGACAGAGTCCTGAACTACTGTAACCTTGGGAGGCACTAAGGAAGGATATTCCGAAGAACTACTGAGCCAAATGCCACTCTGTTCCTAGAAATCAAATCTAATTCATAATGAACAATGAAAGTGTGGGGAGTAACCAAAGTTGCAGCTGCACAATCATCATCTAAAGATGCTGTGGACCAAAAGGATAAAAAAAATGCCATAGATCTTAGGGAATGGGCCCCTAGGAGGTTTTGGCAAGGATAAACCCAAATTACCATAGACAAAGAATACATAATCAGTCAACCATTTCACCACTGTAACTTTAGATACTGGATTGCCTAATCTGGTAGGAGAAAAGGAAACAAATAATTGGTCAGATTTCATAACATCTTTGGTTCTATGAAGGTAGAAACAAAGCTGTCTATGCACATCCAACAGATGTGACATATACTCTCCTTTGTTTAAAAATTTTGGGGAAAAAACTGGGAGATTAATGACCTGGTTAATACTTGACTCAGAAGCTACCTTATGTAAAAAGGACAGATCAGTTTGCAATCATATCCTGTCTTTGTGAAAAATTAGATAAGGAGGTTTAGAGGACAGAGCCTGGAGTTCAGATACTCTTCTACTGGATGTAACAGCCACCAGACAAATGGTTTTCCAAGATACAAATTTTAGGTCAGCTTTGGCTGAAGGCTCAAAGGAAATGGAGTTAAGGCCTGAAGCATTATATTTAAATCCCATAGGAGTGTAGGATTTTTTGAAGGAGGTCTAAGCAAAAAAGCTTCCTTGAGAAAGGGCTTACATAACTTAGAAGAGGCTAATGTAGAGTTATTTTCAACCATGTGGAAATTAGAAATGGCAGCCAAATGAATTCTGATAGTTGAAAAATTAGCTCCTTTGTTAAAGACTGAAGCTAAAAATTCAATGATTGCTGGTACAGGTACTGAAAAGGGGTCCAGATCTTTGTTAATGACCCAGAAGACAAATCTCTTCCACTTACTCTTATAAGTCTTTCTATTAGAAGCCTTATGGGCAGATAGCAAAATATGACAGACAGGGTAAGAGAGCCTGAGCTGTCTAGCAATCAGTGGAACTGGAGAAACCATGTAGTCAGTTTGAGGCCTCTTATGTCCAGGTAAGTCCAGCCTGTCAGATGAGACAGGAGGTATGGAGTTGGATCCAGAACCCATGGTGGATACAGAAGGTGAGGCTAGAAAAATGGAAACCAAACCCGAGGATGCCAGAAAGGAGCAATTAGGACAACTGTGTTCCTCAACTGAATACTTTCTGAAGAAATTTGTGAATTAGTGGTAAGGGTGGAAAATGCACAAAGATGTCTGGGGGGGGGCAATCATGGACTACAGCATCTCTCGGTGACTCCCCATTAGAGGGATCAAGGCAAAGAACCTGCTGCACTTGTTGTTGAGAGTGGAGGCAAACAGACTGCAGTATGGTTGGCCCCACTAATAGAAAGTTCTCTCTCTGTCACATTGACATCGACAGACCACTTGTGAGGCATGAGAATGGACCCGATTATTTTGTCTGCAATCACACTGTATTTCCCCAGGATGTGCATTGTTATTAGAAAGCAACTGGAGGAGACTGTTGAGAAGCTGTGAGAGTATGGGAATGGGCAAAGAGAGTAAGATCTGTTTCCCCCTTGCTTGTTGATGTACCAAACTACTGATATGTTGTCTCTCTGTATCACAACTGTCCAAGAAGAAAGAGTGTGTCTTGAAAATCCTGCAGTGCTAGGACAGCTCTCATTTCCAGGACACTGATATGTGTCTTAGCCTCTTCAGGCAACCACGTGGCTTGGACTGTCCTTCCCAAGCAGTATCCCCCCCACCAGAGCTGGGAGGAGTCAGTGGTCACAGTGGCCTTGGGCCTTGGGGAAGGGAAGAACAAAGGAATGCCCTTCATGGAGTTGATTCAAATGAATCCATCACAAAAGATATCTTCTGACTGCTTGAATGATCTTGACTGAAATGGATAATGGATGCTGGAGAATGGACCGTTGAGATGAGAGTCCACTGAAGGATTTTCACGTGGAACCGGGCCAACAGGAACAAAGGTGATAGCAGTTGCCATTGACGCAAAGGCCAGTAGTATCAGTCAGGCTAGAAGGGAAACATTCTGGATCACTTTCGACCACACGGTGTCTATTTGATTTGAGGGAAGAGAGGCTATCTGATTGACTGTCTAAATGAATCCCTAAGAACTCCAGGTCGTGTGTAAAGGCGAGCTGAGATTTATTGTAATTGACTGTTATTCCTAGATGAGAACACAACTGAAGCAAGTAGTCTCTTGCCAGTATCAGCTGATGCCTGGTAGAAGCAGTAAGGAGCCAGTCATCTAGAAACTGTAACACTTTGAATCCCAGCAGTCTGAAGTGAGTTGCTACAACTGCCACACATTTGGTGAACACCCTGGGGACTGTGGTGAGACCAAAGGGCAGTGCTTCGAACTGGTAATGACTGGCTCCCAGATGGAAATGTAGGTATCTCCTGTTCATTTTGATGTGATAGTACACATCCTGAAGATCTATTAAGCACATTTAATCATCTTTTTGCAGCAGGAGCAAAATGGACTGAACCATGACCATCTGAAACTTTGTATACTGCGCAAACTGATTTATCTTGCTGAGATCCAAAACTGGTCTCAAGTCCTCCCATCTTTTTTGGCACTAAGAAGAATCTTTATTAAGTTCCAGACCCTAACTGGTAGGGGAGACCTGGTGGGTGACTCTCTTTTCTAGCAGCTTCTTTATTTCTAGTGATGCTGCTTCTCTCTGGGTGAAACATCATTTTCGTTAGAACCTTTCGATAGGTTAGGGAAAATGGTAGGCTATAACCTTTGGATATAATTCTCTGCACCTACAAATCTTTTGTGATGGATAACCAGGCTCTCTGGGGCAGGGATAAATGACTCCCGACAGCCCCCAGAGAGGGACAGCTAGGCCTCCATTCAGGAGTGCTGATAGTGCCTATCTGAGAAAGAATCTCTAGATCTCTGGTTCTGCAGCCCACTTCTGCTGTGAGCACAGCATCTTCCATTTGAACCCCCCCCCCCACCACCACCACCGGGGAACTACCTCCATGCGACTCCAGGAAAGAACCCTGGGACTTCTTAAACCACATCTTTTTGCCACCTCATTGGCTCCTAGAGAAGAGCTTTTGAGTGCGTGTCCTTAACCTTGGGGCCAAAAACAGAAAATCCATCAAAAGGTGCACTGACGAAAGAAGACTTAGTCCCATAAGCGCATCCATGTACGTCTCCTAATGGCTATACTGGAAACTGCCACCCTTGAGGCACCTTCCACAGCATGGGAGATCAGCCTCATGGATGAATTTGAGATAAATTGGAGGGTGGCTGCAAAGAGATTCTATTCTCATCCTTGGAGGACATGGATTTGGAAAGAGATTTGGTAAGCTTCTTCATTAAATCCCTCTGCAGTCTTGTAAAATGTGCCAGGTAATTCAGAGACCTAAAAGTAAAGGTCACCGAAGCATAAACATGCTTCTCAAATCGGTCCAATGCCCTAGACTCCCTATTAGGTGGATCGACAGAGGAACTCTGCATTGCTAACTCCTTCCTTGCAGCAGTAGCAACAACCATGGCATTAACAGAACTCCCTTACTCCACTGCACACAGTCTTTACAGGTAGCAAGAATTTTACCTTAGGTACTGACTCAACAGTTTCCAGCTTCTTCCATACCTGCTGAGAGACTAAATCAATGAACTCATCGGCCCGGAAAGAGGCACCTAAGAAGTAGATGGTAAAGACCCAAAAGCCTCCAGGAGCACCAATTCTTCTTGAGGGGTTATCAGAAAACCAACCACCTCTTTGTTTTAACAGCTCCAGGATGTTTTTGAAGGAGACATCATCAGGTGATGATCTGGGGGTTCCCTTCACTTCATCAAAATCAGTGTCCTCTGTGAGAGATTCCTTAGGGGAAATCTAAGTTCCTCCTTTTGCGCATTCTCTTGCGAGGGACTTCTTCAGTGGGGGGCTCTGGGGAAGTATCGGAAGAGATTACAATGCACTGATGGACTGACTGGAGGCTTGCTTGGGCTGGTTGTCCCAGTAGAAGAGATGATCGATGCTCAGGACAAAGAACAGTTTGAGATAGGGTTGTCTGATCCGAAAGAGTAGGGATGTCTGTTCTCTAGGCACAGAAAAAACCCTCTCCATGACCTCAGAGGCATAACACACAGGAGAAACAGAAGTCAATGTATCTGAAACTGAAAACTCTTGGATTGTCGGCTCCTGTAACCCCATCAGCACTCCACTTGATGAGTGAGTCTGACCAGAGCTAGCCAGCGCCAAGGCTCAGCAGGGAAGAGACGATTCTGAAAGCTTCATTCTCAACTCAAAGCCCCTGGGATCCAGTGCAGATGTTTTGGCTCCAAGGGTCCTCCAACTCCAAGGCATTCAGTGCAGGTCACCTCAGGGGACCACAGGACTTGAGGAAAAGTACAGTTGTGTACCTACCATAAATGTAGATGTTCGAGTGTATTCACTATTGCAGTCATTACATTTGGGTTATCCTGCTGGCAGGCTACCCGCAGTCGGCCCGAGTTCCAAAGACTAGGTCCGGCGTCGGTTGCTGTCGCCTCCTCCCTGACGTCAGTGCGCCAGGGGTATAAAAGATGCAGCCGACACCATTTTCTTCAGTTTTTCTTGCCCCAGATGTCAGGTGCCCCTAAAATGGTAGGCTAAATTATGCCAATAAGCATGCATGCACAAAAAACAACGTTTCCTTCATCTATAAGCAAATACACCACATAGGTTGTATAGAATAGAGAAGTACAGATAAGCCGCAGCAAAGGAAAAGGGGGATGGAGGGAGGGTAACCTGGACTGCAACAGTGAATACACTCGAACATCTACATTTATGGTAGGTACACAACTGTACTATGTTCATCGTGTTTCACTGTTGCAGTCATTACAATTGGGTTGAATCCCAAAGCTAAGGTTGGGAGGCTGGCTAAATAGAATTAGGAGAGGCTATAAGGCCCTGCAGAACTGCAGTGGCAAAGCCTGCCCTGGATTTAGAGTAGAGAGGTCAGTGATAGTGCTTTGTAAAAGTATGCACTGAACTCCAAGTTGCAGCCTCTAAGATGTCTTTGGTTGGTACTCCTCTGAGAAAGGCTGCTGAAGTGGCTGCAGCTCTGGTTGAATGTGGCCTAATGGACTTAGGCACTGATTTGCCATGCTGTGAATAGCAGAAACGAATGCAGTGGCCTATCCATTTTTAAATGGTCTGCTTTGAGATAGGCTTTCCTTGTGACCCTGCAGCATATGCCACTAGAAGTTGTTCAGACTTTCTGAAAGCTTTGGTTCTGTCCAAGTAGAAGCGTAACTGCCTGTGAATGTCCAAAGAATGCAGAATTCTCTCACCCTTATTCTGTGGGTTTGGATAAAAGGTAGGCAAATGAATAGTTTGGTTAAGGGCCACACTGGACACTACCTTAGGCATAAATGTAGGTTTTGTCCTCAGAGAAACCCTGTCAGGGTGGAAAATGATAAAAGGTTCCACAGCCATGAATGCCTGTAACTCTGAGACTCATCTAGCGGAGGTTATTGCTAGGAGCAGAGCCGTTTTCCAGGATAAGAATTTTATATCAGCTGCAGAGGCTGGCTCAAATGGAAGCAGTGTAAGTTTTTCCAAGACATAGTTGTGGTCCCATGCAGGTATTGGTGCTCTCCTTGGAGGTCTTATGTTTTTGGCCCCTCTGAGGTACTGCCTTAGTAATGCCTTCAGTAATCTCAGTTAAGTATTGTAAAATCGGAGGAATATTTGGAACAATCATGTCAAAACCTTGTGCCTAGTTCCAAGCACAGAATCTTTTCCATTTTTCTGCATAAGATTTTCTGGTGCTAGGCCTTCTGGCCTCCAAAATAACATCCATCACTGCTTTAGAGAGAGGTGTGTCTTAAATGGCTACATTACCTGCCATGCTGCCAGGTATAAGGTCCTGAGTTGGCTGTGCAGAATCTGACTGTCTTGTTGGGTCAATAAGTGAGGAATTTGAGGCAATGCCCAAGCTGGGCATTGAGACAAGCTCTTTAGGATTGGGTACCAGTGCTTGCGGGGCCAGTCTGGGGCAATCAGTATCATTTTGGTTTCTCTTGTCTGACCTTGAGGAGTACCTTGGAGAGGACAGGCAGAGGAGGAAAGGCATAAACTGTTAGGTTTTTCCAGCTGAAAGATAGGGTATCCAATTTCCATATTTGCTTGTGATAAGTCCTTGTGCAGAATTTCTGTAGTTGGTAGTTGGGAGGGGAGGCAAATAGGTCTCTGTCCGGGCATCCCCAGTTCCTTGTTATCATGGTGAAGATTTGTGGATCCAATTTCCACTCGTGGGGATCCATTAGGTTTCTGCTTAGTTCATCTGCCAGAGTAATTATCCTTCCTGGCAGGAATTGTGCTTGCAGATGTACTTGGTAAGTCAATGATGTGTCCCACAAGTTCATGGCTAGTCTGCAGAGAGGGTAGGAATGTGTGCCTCCCTGCTTGTTTATGTACCACATGACTGTAATATTGTCCGTCTTTATCAGTAGTTGTCCTGGATGAAGTAGATCCTTGAAGGCTGTCGGGGCATTCTGAACAGCTAGCATCTCTTTTTGATTGATATGTAGATGCATTTGACTTGCGGACCATGTGCCCTGAATACATCTTCCTGCCATATGCCCCCCCCCCCCCGCATAATCTGATGCATCTGTTGTCAATGTCTGCCTGGCTGTGGGTAAGATGAATGGCTGTCCCGTGTTGTGGTGACAGGCTTTTGCCCACCATCGAAACTCCTGTTGCAGGTAGGGAATGAGGGTAATTACTGTTTCCAGGCTGTGGCAATGTTGAGTCCAAACACTTTTTAGATACCATTGAAGTTTCCTCATATGCAGTCTTGCATATGGAATTAGCAGAATGCAGGATGCCGTGAAACCCAAAGCCTGCAGAATTTTTCTTGCAGATAACTGGGTCTTTGTTGCCAACATTTTGAAATAAGTAGTCAGTTGTCTGTGTTTGTCTGGCATGAGATAAGCCATCTGGGTAGTTGTATTTAAGCTTGCACCCAGGAATATTATCTCGAGAGGGTACGAGTTTTGATTTTTTTTCGTTTACTGTGTACCCTAGACCTGTTAGTAATCTTTTTACAAACGCCAAATGCTGTAGTAGAATGTCCTTGTTCTCTGCTTGAATAAGGCAGTCGTCCAAGTAAGGATATATTTGTATTCCTCTGTCTGCAAAATGCAATTACTGGTGCCAGGCATTTTGTGAAGACCCTGGGCGCAGTAGATAAGCCAAAGGGCAGTGCAGAGAATTGGTAGTGCATCGAGCCAGCTATAAATCTGAGATATCTTCTGCATGACTGTCTGATTGGGACATGCAGGTATGCCTCTTTTAGGTCTAAATTCATAAGCCAAGCGTTCTTGCCCAGCATGGGCAGAAGCTGCTGCAGAGTTAACATTTTGAATGTTGGAATATCCAGGAATGTGTTTAGGATAGGCAGGTCCAGTATTGGTCTCCAGGCTTTGTCCTTTCTGGGCATTAAGAATAGCCTTGAGTAGAATCCTTGTCCCTGCTCCTGCTGTGGTACTAGCTGAATGGCTCTCATGCCCATGATGTTTGAAACTTGTTTTTGTGCCTCTGCCCATTGATTGCTTGGCATGTCTGGCATACTGTTTTGCCTTTGCAGAGTGTGAAAGTGGAACCTGTAGCCTTGTGATAGGATATTTAAGACCCATTTGTCCTGGGTGATCATGTGCCAATTTTGTGAAAAAAGTGCTAGTTTCCCCCCCCAAAGGGGCTGCCAGAAGATAAGTGCTTGGTCCTGGCAGTGGAAAGTCATTGAGACTGTTTCCTGTATGGCTGTGATTTTTCCTCTCCGCTTTTGGAGGTAGAAGCACCCCATTGTTTAGGCCTGTATGAGCCCTGGGGCTGTGATCTGCCTCTGGGACGTCTGTATCTGCCTCTTTGTGGCATGTCTGACACTGGAAAGGACCAATTCTTTGTAGGCCAGTTTCTGCTAAATCTGGGAGGCTGTACCTGCAAGAAATCCTTGACTGTTTGCATAGATTTAGCTTTTTCTCCATTTTCTTCAACACCTCTTCTACTTTAACACCAAACAAGGTATCATGCTGTAATGGAGCATCTAAATGTTTTGCTTTAACATGATCAGGCAGATTCTGTTCTTTTAACCAAGCATGCCTCCTAATGACAGAACCCGTTACAGCGGCCCTGCAGGAGGCCTCTAGAGAATCAAAACCACACTGCAAAGTATGCTTTCCTACTTGTTCAGCTGCATGCAATAAATCCTGCATTTCTTTGTTTTCTGCACATTCTGAATTTGTCAGCATTTTCTGTTTAAGCAGTGACATTAGATACTGCTGATATTTAAGCATATGAAACTGGCAATTTAAAGCTCTTGTAGCCATGGCAGCAGAAGTATAAATATTTTTCCCCTATCTGTCCAGGGCCCTTGAATCCCTATCAGAGGGGATAGGGTTTTTGCAGTGGAAGCCTTGACCCCTTTGGGACCCTGAGAGAGAGTTTCTGGGTCAGCAGCAGGGTTTTTATAAAGAAATTTATGTGAATCAGGAACCCTGTAGTATCTGTCTGGCTTAACAGGAGCTGGTGGTAAAGAGTCAGGAGACAGACCAGACTCTGAAAATACATCATCTACAATGTCTAAAAAAAGAAGTTATGTACTCACCATAATGTTCCATCTGAGTGGGTAACTTCATTTGTCTGCAACCTGTGGGTATTGGATCCTTCCTCGGATCCGAGCCAGCAGCTTTACCTAGCTAAAGATCTGATCTCCTAGCTCCTCCCCCTACCCATAATCCCCATGCTACACATCCCCCATCCTCAGATCGAATTTCCCTATAGGGACTCCACAAGACCCTCGAAAGAGGCCAGTAACCTACTGCCTAAAAGAATGGACAATCCTCTCCTTGGTTAAGAAGCACAAAACTGGCTAGGGGGAATGGAGGGGAGGGGGGGTCGGTTGCAGACAAATGAAGTTACCCACTCAGATGGAATGTTATGGTGAGTACATAACTTCTTTATCTGAAGTGGTTAACTTCATTTGGTCTGCAACCTGTGGGACAGAGTCCCCAGCTACCTAAAAACATTGGGCGGTCCTCAAGGAAGGATATTCCGGAGCACGCGGTGCCAAAGGAAGCCCTACTCCTGGAAATCATATCCAATTTATAATGGGAAATAAATGTATGAGAGGAGGACCAAGTAGCTGCTGAACATATGTCATCTACAGGGACTCTAGACCAGAACGCTGCAGAGGTAGCTTTGGATCGGGTTGAATGAGCATGGATTCCCACAGGTACCGGTTTGTTCGAAGCTAAATAGGCTTGAATGATGCATTGTGAAATCCAGTTGGCTAATGTCACTTTGGTAATAGGCTTACCCAAAGAAGACTTGGCAAAGGACACATACAATTGGTCAGATTTATGGTTAGTCGCTGTCCTGTGCAAATAAAAACGCAGTTGTCTATGCACATCCAGTTTGTGTAGTGTGTATTCCCCTTTGTTCTGGAAATTGGGAAAAAACACCGGCAGATTAATAGACTGATTAATATTCGACTCAGAGGCTACTTTAGGGAGGAAGGAAGGATTAGTCCTGAGAGAAACTCTGTCCTTATGAAATATTAGATAAGGGGGTTTCATACAGAGGGCTTGAAGCTCAGACACTCTCCTGGCCGAAGTAACTGCAACCAGGAAGGCTGTTTTCCAAGATAAAAATTTCAACTGAGCCGACGCGGCCGGTTCGAAAGGAGGGCCCGACAAAGCCTGTAGGACCAGTGTTAAGTCCCATGGTGGGACCGCAAACTTAAGTGGCGGTTTTAACAGAAAAGCGCCTTTTAAAAAGGTTTTGCAAATCCTGGTGGAAGCCAGTGATCCTACATCATCACCCACATGAAAATGAGAGATGACTGCCAACTGTACTTTAACCGTAGATGCACTGGCTCCCTGATGAAAGATATGGGACAGAAATTCAAGAATCGTCAGGATAGGGACAGTAAAAGGGTCCAAGCCTCTGTCTTTGGCCCAAATGGAAAAATGTTTCCGTTTACTACCGTTGATTTTTCTGGTAGAAGGTTTGTGTGCTGCTACCAGAATGGCTTTCACTGGTGATGAGATACCGGGAGTCCTTGCTATCAGCGGAACTGGATCAACCAAGCCGTGAGCTTGAGGTCACCCAGGTTTGGGGGTTGTAATCCCGCAGGATGAGAAATTAGATCCGGAATGGGATCTAAGATCCAAGGAGGAACTACACTGTGAGACTGCAGGTAAGGGAACCAGATCTGGTGAGGCCAGAATGGGGCTATGAGGATTATCTTGATCCCCAACCGATGGGGTTTCTGCAGAAACTTCGTCATGAGTGGAAGCGGGGGATAAGCATAAAGGAGACTGGGGGGCCAAGCATGAACCAGACCATCTCTGTGGCTCTCCCCTATTGGGGGAATTAGAGCGAGATACTCGCTGCACTTCGTGTTTGACGGAGAAGCAAAAAGATCGAAGCAAGGTAGACCCCATTTGAGGAAGATCTGTTTCGCTACTAACGGGTTTAGAGACCACTCATACGGTGTGAGGATCAAGCGACTTAGCTTGTCCGCTAGGATGTTGCTTCGGCCCGGAATGTGCGTTACAACCAGAAAGCGGTTGGTGGAGATCGCCCATTCTCAAACTCTCATGGCCTCTCGGCAAAGTGGATAAGATCTGGTTCCTCCCTGTTTGTTGATGTACCAGACTACAGCCATGTTGTCTGACTGAATTGCAATAGTTCCCTGAGGAAGAAGGTCTTGTAGGGCTTGCAACGGCAAAAGCACTGCTCTCATCTCCAGGACATTGATATGCAGAATGGTCTCTGAGGAAGCCCACGTGCCTTGGATGGTTCTGCCCATAGCATGTCCCCCCCCCCCACCCAAGGCGAGAAGCGTCTGTGGCCAACATGGATTGGGGCTGAGGCATGACGAACAGTCTCCCCTCTCGCAGCTCCTGAGAGTGTAGCCACCAGAGAAGGGAGTCCTTGCAAATCCTCCTCAAGGGAATCGGGGTGTTCAAGAGGTGCAGCAAAAGTGACCATTGGACCTGAAGAGTCCATTGAAGGATTCTCATGCGCAGCCGCGCATAGGGTGACAGACCGATGGCCGCCACCATGGAGCCCAAAGCTCTCAGGACTAATTCTGCAGGTGGGGCTGGGGACTGGAGAATTGCCAAAACATGAAGAGACAGACTGTGCAACCTGTCTGTTGTTAGAAAGGCCTTGGAATGGCGTGTATCTATCTTGGCCCCTATAAATTCCAGAACCTGCACAGGATGAAGGAATGATTTTTGAAGGTTTACAGTAATACTTAGACGCTGAGTAAGAGCCAGGATATAATCACTGGCCAAGCAGAGCTGATGCCTGGTGGAGGCGGTGAGGGGCCAGTCGTCCAGGTAAGGAAAGACCCGAATGCCCTGAAGTCTCAGGTGGGCTGCGACTACTGCCATGACCTTGGTGAACACCCTGGGAGCTGAGGTGAGGCCGAACGGAAGAGCCCTAAACTGAAAGTGACTGGCTCCCAGCCGAAAGCGGAGGAACCTCCTGGATCGTCTGTCCATCAGAATGTGGTAGTACACATCCTTGAGGTCTATGGAGCACATCAAGTCGTTCTCCCATAGGAAGGGGAGAATAGATTGCAGAGTGGCCATCCGGAATTTCTCTTTGGGAATGAACAGGTTTAGAGATGAGAGGTCTAGTATAGGCCTCAGTTCCCCCGTCTTCTTTGGCACTAAAAAGAACTTGGAGTAATTTCCCAATCCGGACTGGCCTGGGGGGACGTGCTGGATGGCTCTTTTTTCTAACAGCTTCGAAATTTCTGAAGCTACCGCCTCCCTTTGATCGGGTGGGACATCGGGGAGGCATTCCATAGGAGGGGGAAGACTCAGAAAAGGAATGGAATAACCTCTGGATATAATTCAGAGCACCCACCGGTCCGTAGTAATAGACTCCCAAGTTAACAGACAACAAAAAGGCAGTAACAAAATCTCAGCGAGAAGGCAAAGAAAAGATAGCACTGCACTATCCAACTGTATCAATAGACAAAAAACACTTTTTGTTATGGGAAAGAGGAAAGTAGAAAAAGGAGGAAAAACACTACCAACAATGGTAGAAAGAGGTACTCAAGGAGGACTAAAAGGAATACCAACAATGGCAGTAAAGAAATACCAAGAAAAACAAAAACAAAAAAAAAACAGCAACAGCTCTTAGAATGAGAGAAGCTAAAAAAGTAAATTATGGGAGGGAGGAAGAAGATACATAAAATACCAAAAACATAATTCACAAAACCCAATTTGTAAGAGGAAATTTGATAACCCCAGAAGTGCTTGACAGCTAGGAATTCGCATCTGAAACCTACTTGTGGTAAACGAGATCTGAGGAACGTTAGTTTGGAGAGACATTATGGGTAAAGGGAGGAGCTCAAGAGTTCTGAGATCGGATGATCTGGAAGAAGAGGTAGAGTCAGATCAGAGTCTCTGATCTGAACCAGTCAGTTGAGGAATGAATAAAAATGACATTAGATCGTACTTTTCATATATACATCTATTTATCAATATAGAGACCAGAAAAGTGATTACATCTACAACCATTTTAAGTAGTTTGATGGAAGATGGTCAAAAGCTAGGGTGGGCTTATACAGGAATTTTTTAATGGTGGTGGAGGTACTGCGCTGAAGTCAAATAGCTGAGAATATTTAGGACAGGCTGCAGGTACTGAGAATGTAGTGGTGGTCTTAATGTTTGTGTGGCACATCATTGTCTGTATAAAATAGTTGTTAAACTGTGTGGGAATTTAAATCAGTAGTAATGCAGTGGTGGGAGGAGTAGTTGTGCTTGGATGTAAAAGTTTGTTTATGGATGTTTAGAAGAGTTTTGGGTTGTTCTGATGTTTATTTTGGAGGATGTTATAACAGATTCGCTTGTCGTGTTTTATTTGGCATTTTGTTCTGTTCCTTGAAATACATCTGTGTTTTATTTTTGTGCCTTTTTTTCCAGGCTGGTCACAACGTACCATTAATTTCTTGCTTCGTTAGCCATGGTGCAGGATTGGATTGGACCCTTTTGGTACATACTGGGTCAAGATTATTGAGAATTTTTAGTAATGTCTTATTGAAATGTGTGACAGTGAGTCTAGGAGCATATGTTTTAGTATTTTCCAGTTTTTAACATTTTGAAAAAAAGTGTCTTTGTAAAAGTTTTCTAAGTTATGAACTTGGTTGTAAGTTATATGTTTATCTTGGATATTATAACTTCTTTGTGCAGGGAAATAAATGGTCACTAAGGCTGTATGGAAGGTTACTGGCTGTACTAATTTTATTAGGTCTCTTACTAAGAATCGAGTCCAAGACTAATTGCCTTTCAGTGCTTTTGTGGACTCCAGTAATTGATGTAATTAACTTTGAAAAGCCATACACATTTATGGAATCAGATAGGGTGCTGCTACTGACAGGTCTATATTTAGATCTCCTAGTATAATTGTTTCATGCTGAATATGGTGGGACATCCAGTATAGAATATTTTCCACAGTGGTAATTTTTTTTTTTTTTATCTGGTAGGATATATACTGCTGCTAAACAAACTGCCTTCCTATTATTGACTGTGAGGAGTAATACAAGTATATCTGCATTACTGAATTGTGGTATCTCTCGGTTTAATTTCTCCAAATCTTTTGGGTTTCTAATACCATGACATGAATGGACCCCATTCCTAAGTCGGTGTATAATTAAAGATTATGAAATTAGTATGGTTTCAGTCTTTGATGTTAGCCAAAATTGCTCTTCTCAGCACCTGTAATGGGCCTAGAAATGACTCTTCCTGTGATTCATATGGAATTACATGTATTGGCAGCATATCTAAATATGACTGTAGATTCTTTTTTATTAGACCCATTGCTCCTACTACTGCTGGAACTGTCTGGATATCCTTCCTCCACACTGCCCTCGTTTCAGCAAATCCTGATATTTTATGACTTTGTCTCTCTGTACATGAGACATTAATTACTAGGTGTAGCAATTTCAATAATGAATGCTGCTTTTGTCTTTTTTTTCTTTCCATGGACTACTACATCTGGTTTTCCCACATCAGTTTTTGGAACTGTTGGCAATTGGTGATCCCATGTGATGTACATGTCATCATTCTTTTGTAATGCTTTTTGGTTCATATTTCCAATTCTTCTCAGCTTCTTCTAAATTATAGTGTTTGCACAATCCCCAATGCAACTGTCCTGCCAGATTATTTTGCCTTTTAGTGTACAGGCCCTCTGCTATGAGTAATTTTACACCCAGCAACAAGGTGTGAGCCTATTTCCAATTCTCTTCTACAGAACCTACATTAGTCTGTTTCACCCACATGTTCAATGGACTTTGGAAACCTAGCTGTACTTAGTCCACTATCCTGGACTGCCATTATTAATCATCCATTCTTTGGTTTCAGCTCACCATTCCTTAACCTTTCTTGCATCAAAATCCTGATTAACATGAGGTTGTTTCAGGAGATATCTTTACTTTCCACTATATTCATGGCTTTTCCATATTTCTTTCCTTCCTTCTCATTCGTTCCCTCTTATATTCTTTATATATTCCACACCAAAAAAAATAAATAAATAAATAACATTCAAATACACTAATTTTTATACATTATTTGACAAGTATAAAGCATTTTTCAGTCCAACTGATCGAATACCTTTTGAGGTCAATCACACCAAAACTGTAATTTAGAATAGAAAGCAAATTTTCTAGAGATCAAGGCTGTTTTCATTATTAGTTTTCATCTTCTGAGGTATTCCTTACAGAGTTGCATTTGCATTTGTTCATGTTTTATTGTCAACATTTCATAAATTCCAAAATATGTATACCCTCCTTCCTTTATATCACATTCCTGTTCCAGATTATATTCTTGGTACTGCAGCTTTCTTGCTTTAAACATTGCTTCTGCACATTTATCAAGAACAACTGTCATTCTTATACCATCTGAGAAACTTTGGACCACTTAGCAATTGTGCTTTCAACTTCTCATCTGATGAACTATACAGTTTTAAGCTGTCCACAAAAAGTAGATGAGAAGTCTTTAAAAGCAAGGTTGTTTTTGTGGGAGCCAAACTGTAACCAAAACCTAATATGTTAAGTAAACAGCTTAATGGGTTAAGGGCAAGACAAAACAACAGATGTAGCAAAGAATCACCTTGGAATATCACCCCTTTGAATTTTTATCTCTCGGATAATAATTTGCCATTTGTCATGGCTTAATTGCCACTGTTTCATGGTCACTGTAATGTAACTGATCAATGCAGAATATAACATCTGTAAGCACACCTTTATCCATGAATGTGGGATTTGTCACTTTTTTTGCACTCTATCTATGCCATACTTAAGATTCCTCATCTTTTTACAATTCTCTGTTACGGTTTATTTAGCAACAAATGACACTTTGCTCCATATTACTTTCTTTTGTTACCCTTTTGTTATATTGCCATGAATGAGTTTTCTTCTAAATGACTATAAACTATGTCTGCATCAGTTCCAGTATATAGTTTGTGCATCATTGGTAGGTAAGTTACTGATCTAAGGATTTTAGGATGACTTACAGGTTCACTCTTAAAAATATCATTTTATCCTGTTGTTAACCAGGTTGGGGTCTGTTTGAGATGCACATAAGTAATTCTTACTCAGGGCTAAATCTTTGTGTAAAAATGTTAATACTTTCAGCCAGAACTTAGGTACTGCATCTGGGCCTGGAATTTTCTGATTAGGAGCTTTTCTTAAATTTTTGGCTGTTACTTCATCCCATTCCATATCCTGTACATTTGAACTCCAAGCCGCGGTTGTACAGTGGTTGCGTTATTGCCTCACAGCAAGAGGTTCTCCCGTTAGATTCTCAGCTAGTGTGCGGGGAGTGCCTTCTGTGTGGAGTCTTGCATGTCCTCCCCGCGGTTGAGTGGCCTCCGAAAGACATGCCTGAATGAGCGTGCCTTCACTGAAGTCTGGGCGTCGGGCTGGCAACTCGGCACCATAAAAATCTACTGCCAATCATTAGCGGACCGGAGTTCCACTGTGGTGTCCCCTAACCGGGAAAAGCCGAAAAGACAAAAAACAAAACTGTTTCTTTTAATTTTTCTATCCATTCAGCATCTTTGTTATGTTCCACAGAGCCTTCATAAATATTTCTGCAAAATATGTCTAGTTCTTCTTTTGTTGGTGATGTTTCTATTCCTTTTGCTTTGTTTCACAGTTCTCTAAAAACATTTTGTGTCACAAATGAATTGCATCTTTTGTTTTATACATTTCCTTTATATGTATCTGCATATCTTTTACATTTTCACCCTCTGCTGATATCTTTATTATATGCAATAGTGTATGATAGATCTTGGTCTGTTCTGATACTGTGCTTTGGTTTTTACCATGTCTATTTTTTCTAAGTATGTTTGTTGATGTTTTCTCTCTTCTATATTCTTCTAACAGTGATGCTTCTTGTCTTAACTGCTTTAGAGTTTTGCCCACTCGAAGATTCCATAATGGTATTTGATTTCTTCCCTTCCTTTCCCTTATTACACCAGCTTACAAAGTCATAAGACTACAGTTTCACCCTTCTCATGATCCTTTGTGCCATATAACACTCCTAGCAAGAGGAAGTTGTATTTGTCTTCTTTATTCCAGTTTCATCCATTATCACAGCTTCCTGGGTGGCGAAAGCCAGGGTAACTTTTTGGCTAGGCTTATATAGGCCCTGGGGCCAATAGCCTAGTACCTACCTATGAACCTATGCAGTAGTGTGCACAGAATAGTATAAACACATTACTGCAAACAAGTTACCGCAGTCGCTACTGTGACCACGAACGTCCACAGCTTTATAATGTACTTTATGGCGTCCTGAAGTATGCCTTATTCAGATTATTATCTTTTCTTAGTGAAAACTTGATTTTGAGCAGAAGTTGGGTGAAAGTGCTTACAAACCTTGCTTTGGTTTTAAACTTTGAGCTTTAAGTAGATTTTTGCTTTATGTTGAAAACTGGTTTATGCAGACTATCTCTTAAACAGATGTAATCACATATACGTTGCTGATAATATAACCTGCTTGTTCTGCAAGCACATTTTAGTTGAATGCACTGGAAAAACAAGATGGTAGAAGCATGCCTGCAGTAATTTAGTTCAGCTTTTATGTTTTCCATTGCACATTTACATTGTTGTGGAGTTGATACAAGTTAACAAGACGGTTCCTATGCTGATGTAATTTTGCTTTTAAAGCTGATGCATTACTTGCTTCAATAGTTTTTGAATAATTACAATGTTTTTCTGCTCGTGTGGAACATATTACTAGGTAGCAAAGGATAATACTATAACCCTGGACAGTCACTGCAGTGAAGCATTGTATACATAGCAAACTTTTCTATGTTAAACTGCGATACAGTTAATTATAACCCTGGACAATCACTGCAGTGAAATAGCAAAGTACATACCATGCTTTTGTATGTTAAACTGTAATACAGTTAATTGCTTACTATAACTGGCAACATGTGCTAAATGCTGAAGGATTTGTAGCATACAACTCTAATGTTTAGCTGTATCATTATTTTTATACTGTCACACACTTACCTATAAGTAGTACACTATACTGTCCTGTTCTCTCTTCTCTAAAACCCTGAATGTCTTTAAAGGTGTTTTTATTTTTTAACTACTCACCAAAGGTTCTCATTGAATAATAGTGAAGGAGACTGTATACTTTTTATGTATTTCTTATCCCTACACCTTTCCATTGTTAAACACAACCCCATATCTTCTTCCACTCCACTAAATCTCTCACTCTGTCCTCTTTTTTTTTTCCTCATCAAGCTGTAGACTAAATACTTAAAAAGACATTACCATCCACCTTCCTGACAGCTGCTGAAAATACAGAGACAGCTTTTCATGTCCAACCAAGAAATACCCCTCCATGGAAAAGAAGAATTATATGGTTAATGTATTTACACACTACTAGAGAATTCCAGCCCCTACACTTAATCAGGACCAATTATAATATCACTCCACCCAGAAGAAAGTATGCAAATATTGGCATACCCTGCACAGAAATATTACTAAATTGCATTTAAGCCACTCCACTTTCAACTTGAATATCATAGCAAATGTAAAAATTGACGAAGGCAAGTTATAGCAAAAAAGGTGACTTAACATTGATAGTGGCTATGTAATAAGCTCCCCCAACATAAAAACAAAACAAACCCACAATTATAAAATCATCCTTTAAATAAGTTTTGAATGCAAATCTAATTTTCTAATCTTGTTAGAATAAGCTTTCTTCTAAACACAGTATAAGAAAGGGCTTAATTCTGCTCCTTTACATAATATAGTGGCACAGAACTGGTGTCTGTGAGAAGAATCAGTCTGTTTTTCTCCAATTAATTTGCCTGCACTGGGGACCTGCTACGCTTGGGCTCCCCTACACTACCCACATTTCATACCCACCCCCACTACAGTTAAATTTAAAGCAAACTACATCCACCAACACCTCCTCTACAACCAATCAGTGCATCCAACCCACAATGATCCCCAGCCTCACTCCATCTACAAGATATAAGACAACCAACTTCTTACTTTCTGAAGCTTTCGCAAACCCACATTAATTTTATTTCACCCTATCATACTCACATTCAATCAGTTATTTTCTAATAGTGGTGCTGCGGTAGCGTTGAACCCTCACAGCAAGACGTTGTTGCGTTCGATTCTCAGCTAGAGCGTCTTCTGTGTGGAGGCATGCGTGAATGGGCGTGCCTTGTTGAAGGTTGTGCATCAGGGCTGGTAACTCAGCATGTAAAAATCCACTAACAAACATTAGCGGACCAGAGTTCTGCTGTGGCAACCCCTAACCGGGATAAGCCGAAAGACACAACAACAATAACAACCAAATATCCCCCCTACCTCCCTCACTCATTGTCAACTTCCATCTTTGTTCATGAATAATTTTACACTACTATTCTACCACTCACACATTTTTCTTTTTCTACCCTACTCTAATACACCATACTTGCACCTCCTAACTTTCTTCACACAGTACTCAGTATATCAAGTACTAGACTCCTTTCAAACATCATTCACAACCCACTAAATCTCATTCACTCTCCAGCACACCCTCACACTTTAGTTGCAGGTTTATCCCGTTGTATGGTGTAATTTCACTAGTACTCTTCACCACACATGCAGTCACAACCAATCATCAGACTCGCATCTCATCCAAAACTACCTCACCCACTAACCCTCACTCAAACACCATTCATAACATCACACTCCTTTTACATCTCATCCAAAATATACACACTAACTGTTCACAACCTCTTCAGCTACAAATATGTAAAAACTAAGCTAAAATTAATACAATTCTACATTAAAAACACAGCCAAATTTAAAATGGTACTTGGGTCTCCATCTCTTCAAGGTTTGCCTAAAAACACACTGGTGACATCCATCCAAACCCAGCCTTGTTACTATGTCACAAACTGTATCATCATCCCCCCATTCCCTCCAAGCCTTTCACCACTAAGTACCAACAACTTTGACCTAATACTACTTATTATTAACTTAAGAAGCATTTCCAATAAACTCCAAAAATACTCTGCAAGTATCGCATTCTACTCCTCAAATGTTATTTATTTATTTATTGACATTTGTTGACTGGGAAAGTCCAGTTACTGAAACCTGTCTGGAACCACACAAGCATCGAAATACTACTCCCAAGATATAACATCTTCAGACTCAACAGACAAAACAAATGAGGTAGAGGAATAGCAATTTGTGATACGAATGTGATACAAAAGAGGGGTACATTGAGTGAGTGTGATTATTTGACTGTTGCCTCATTATTTCTCGACATTCTCTTTATTTTCTTTATTTCTTCCCTGACATATGAAGCAATGCTAAATTCTGAAAGTGTCAGCAGGCATGAGAGATGATGCTGTGTTCCAGAACAGTTTAGGGATTTCAGCCAAGTCACTACATTTGATTACTAAATATGTTTTGTATGTGTATGTGTGCTGGGATATTCCAGTACAGTACTAAAACTTGCAAAGTCATTGGAATATCCCAGTTTAACATTTGAAAATTGCAAAATCATTGTATTTGGCAGGAATTGCTGTTCCCTCTAGGGTGGGTGGCAAACACCATAGAATGATCTAGCAAGATCCAGCCTTCACTGGGAAAGTACTGATTCTCATAACTTGTGGTAAACAATTTTGTTATATATAGCTGGGGCTCCCTGCACTCAGGCTGAAGCCTCACCTGTGGAGTGGACGCACTGCCCAGGACTGTTTTCCCGATGAAGACTCCTGCCTGACCTCAATGGGGTTTCCCAGTCAAAACTGAAGACAGGATGAAGCTTTCTCTTTATCGATGTATACTTTTATTTAAATGTATTGTCTAATTTCATACTTTAGTTAAATAGAGTTTACTTAGTTTTCTACTGTTCAATTACATAGAGTTTATTTAGTTTTCTGTTTAGTGATAGAAATAAAGTTTGTTACTAAATAATTTTAGTGTGAAGTGAATTATTTCGAATCCTGCTCATTAGGCAATACACAACTTATATATATATATATATATATATATATATATATATATATATATATATAAAACTTTCTAGAACTTAACTTCTACCTACACCTTTTACCAATACTTAATGCAGAATATCCAATAACAATTCTTAAACTTAGCAACATAAAAGGCATCTGTATCATTGGACTATACATCCCACCTGGACAAATGCAGAAAACCTACAGCAATCTGACAATATAACCCACGAAACAATCATAATGGGTGACCTCAACATAAACTGGTATCCAAATCATAAAACCACCCCATTAATCAATCTCTTTGGATTTTCTCAATTGATAAACAAAACTACAAGAGTACAAAAACACACAAATAAGAAACCAGCCTTAGACTGGATCCTTTCAATAAGCCAAATAAAATAAGTTCTTCTGGATGTCTAGCTGACAGTATCAGTGACCACCTACCAACTTATGCTGTCAGATGCCATCTAATCATAAGCAAACAGGTAACACAAACTGGTACACAATATAAATAACTTTAATGTAAACAACTTTATATCCACTCTCAAACTCTACAAATTAAATATCTTAAAAAATGCCAATAGATGATGCAGTAACCCATTTCAATAATTCTTTCCTAAACATTCAAAACTTTCATGCACCACTTAGAACAAACCAAGAGTCAAGTCAAACCCAGCAGCCTACTTAACAAATGAAACAAGCCAGGTACTCCTTCAAAAAGAAAGTTTGGAAACGAAGGTCCAAAAACAAATCCCAATCTAGCTATCAACACTTTTAGATATTTAAGAAATCTTGCAAAGAAATTAATAACCAGCGACAAATAATCCTATTTCTCTAACCTCCAAATTCTACACCAAAACAATCCCAAACTATTTTGTTCTTATGTTAACAAACTTCTGTGCCCTGGTCAAACAACTCCTCCCTCACCAACAACTGATAACATAGACAATATAACAACCCAGTTCTATTCCCACTTTATAAACACTGTACTCTCTTTTACTAAACAAAACTCTTCCACTACCCTCACTATCCTAACTTCATCTAACAATAACGGAATAACTCTCATTACACCCAGTTCCAACTGCTACCACAGAAAAAAAGAAGTTATGTACTCACCATAACGTTCCATTGGAGTAGGTAACTTCATTTGTCAGCAACCTATGGGTATCGGATCCGACCCGGATCCAAGCCGGCAGCTTTCCAAGCTAAAGATCCGAGCTCTCAGCTCCTCCCCTTACCCATAATACCCTGCTGCCTCCCTCCAGTCCTCAGATTGAGTTTGCCAATTTATCAACCAACTACAGTTAAACATACTCGAAAGAGAAACGCTAACCTGATGCGTAACAGAAGAAAAACATTCCGTTATGACTATGACCACGAAACAGATTAGGGGGAAGGAGGCGGGGTTGGCTGCTGACAAATGAAGTTACCTACTCAGATGGAACGTTATGGTGAGTACATAACTTCTTTATCTGAAGTAGTTAACTTCATTTGATCAGCAACCTGTGGGACAGAGTCCCCAGCTACCAAAAACCTGGGAGGTCCTCAAGGAAGGATATTCCGGAGCACTGCAGAGCCAAAGGCTGCCCTCCCTCTGGATATCAGATCTAGCTTGTAATAAGAAATGAAGGTATGAGAAGAGGCCCAAGTAGCCACTGAACAGATGTCATCTAAGGGAACTCTTGACCAAAATGCTGCAGAGGTAGCCATAGAATGGGTAGAGTGAGCATGAACCCCCAAGGGTTCTGGCCAGCCAGAAGCTGTATACGCGTGTAAGATGCAGAAGGATATCCATCTAGCTATGTAACTTTTGTAACTGGCTTGCCTAAGGACGGCTTAGTGAAAGACACGAAAATTTGCTCCGATTTGCGAGAAGCAGCTGTCCTGTGCAAATAAAATCGCAATTGTCTATGCACATCCAACAAGTGCAGTCTGTATTCCCCTTTGTTTTGAAAGTTGGGGAAGAAAACAGGCAAATTGATGGCTTGATTGATATTGGCCTCGGAGGCCACTTTAGGCAAGAATGAAGGATTAGTCCTGAGAGATACTCTGTCCTTATGGAAGACCAGGTACGGGGTTTTGTGCAAAGGGCTTGAAGTTCAGATACCCTTCTAGCTGAAGTAATTGCAATCAAGAAGGCAGTTTTCCAGGATAAGAATTTAAAGTCAACGGAAGCTGCAGGCTCAAAGGGTGGGCCAGTTAGAGCCTGAAGAACTAAGGTTAAGTCCCATGGGGGAACCGCATTCTTGACCGGAGTTCATAACAGAAAGGTGCCTTTCAAGAAGGTCTTGCATATGTTGGAGGAAGCTAAGGGTCCAAGGTTGTCCCCGATGTGGAAATGAGAAATGGCAGCCATCTGAACCTTCACAGTAGAAGAACTGGCCCCTTGATGAAAAATGTGGGACAGAAATTCAAGAACTGCTGGAATTGGAGCCGTAAAAGGGTCCAAATCCCTATGTTTGGCCCAGATGGAAAAACGCGTCCATTTACTCTTGTAGATCTTCCTGGTAGAGGGCTTATGTGCCGCTACCAGAATAGATTTTATGGGAGATGAGATACCGGGAGTCCTAGCCACTAGTGGAACTGGATCAACCAAGATGTGAGCTTGAGGTCGTCCAGATTCAGAGTTTGCAATCTTGAAGGATGAGAAATCAGATCCGGAATGGGATCTAAGACACAAGGAGGAGCTATGATGTGAGACCGCAGATACGGGAACCAGACCTGACGAGGCCAGAATGGGGCTATGAGGATTATTTTGCTCCCCAACCGACGAGCTGTCTGCAGAAATTTCGTCATCAGTGGAAGAGGAGGATAAGCATACAGAAGGCCAGGTGGCCAAGCATGAACCAGAGCGTCTCTGGGACTCTCCCCCGGTGAGGGAATTAGAGCGAAAAATTTGCTGCACTATGCGTTTGAAGGAGACGCGAAGAGATCGCAGCAATGCTGACCCCATCTGAAGATCTGTTTTGCTACTAAGGGGTTTAGAGACCAGTCGTAAGGTGTGAGGCTAGAACGACTCAGCTTGTCTGCTAAAATGTTGGACCGACTCGGAATGTGCGTTGCTATCAGAAAACGGTTGGTGGAAATCGCCCATTCCCAAACTCTCATAGCCTCTCGACAAAGAGGGTAAGACCTGGTTCCTCCCTGTTTGTTGATGTACCAGACCACTGCCATGTTGTCTGTCTGAATTGCAATAGTCCCTGGAGGAAGAAGGTTCTGAAGGGCTTGCAACGCTAAAAGCACCGCCCTCATCTCCAGAACACTGATATGAAGAACGGTCTCTACAGTGGTCCACGTGCCTTGGATGGTTCTGCCCATGCAATGCCCCCCACCCGAGGCGAGAAGCATCCGTGGTCAGCGTGGCTTGGGGTTGAGGCATCACAAACGGTCTCCCTTCCTGAAGCTCTAGGGAATGAAGCCACCAAAGAAGGGAGTTCCTGCAAACCCTGCTTAGGGGAATCGGTGAATCCAATGGGTGTAGGAGGAGGGACCACTGGACCTGAAGGGTGCACTGAAGGACTCATGTGCAGACGGGCAAGAGATGAAAGGCTGATGGCTGCCGCCATGGATCCTAGGGCTCTCAGGACTAATTCTGCGGGTGGGGGCTGGGGACTGTAGAAGCGCTATTATATGAAGTGACAAAGTGCGTAACCTGTCCGCTGTCAGAAAGGCCTTGGACTGAAGTGTGTTTATCCTGGCCCCTATGAAATCCAGAACCTGAACCGGATGAAGAGACGACTTCCTGAAATTTATGGTAATGCCTAGGTGATGGGCCAAGAGTAAAGAATAATCCCTGGCAGAACAGAGTAGATGCCTGGTGGGGGCGGTGAGGAGCCAGTCGTCTAGGTAAGGAAAAACCTGAATTCCCTGAAGTCTCAGGTGGGCCGCCACATCTGCCATGACCTTGGTGAACACCCTGGGGGCTGTGGTGAGGCCGAATGGAAGGACCCTGAACTGATAATGACTTGCTCTCAGCCGAAAGCAGAGAAACCTCCTGGATCGCCTGTCCATGAGAATGTGGTAGTACGCATCCTTGAGGTCTATGGAGCACATCCAGTCGTTCTCCTGCAGAAGGGGGAGAATAGATTGTAGGGTGACCATCCGGAATTTCTCTTTGGCAATGAACAGGTTCAAAGTTGACAGGTCGAGAATTGGCCTTAAGTCCCCTGTCTTTTTTGGCACCAAAAAGAACCTGGAGTAATTGCCCAACCCGGACTGCTCTGGGGGGACATGCTGGATGGCCCTTTTTTCTAGTAATTTCTTTATTTCTGAAGCCGCAGCCTCCCTCTGATTGGGTGGGACATCGGGGAGGTGCTTCCCTAGCGGGGGAAGATTCATGAAGGGAATAGAGTAACCTCTGGATATTATTCGGAGCACCCAGCGATCTGTTGTAATGGACTCCCAACTTGCCAGATGCTCCGAAAAACGCCCCCCGACTGCCACCAGAAAGGGACAGTCGGGAAAACCCTCAGGGCTGCTGCGCGGGTCGGTCGGAGAAGGGTTCTCTTGACCTGAAATTCTTCGGGCCCCCTCTGCCTCTGGGCCGGCGTCCACCTTGTTCTCCCCTGCCTCTGAAGGACGAAGGGTCCAGAGCGGGACGGGACTGCTGAGACTTCCGGAACCACATCTTCTTTTGTCCTCTCTGGTTCCTTGAGAAGGACCCAATACTTCAGACTTGCCAGGAGGATCCAAATGAAGGTCGGAAACCGGGAGAATGTTTCTTTATTGAAAATCACAATAACGCCAGACCAATTTGTACGTTTTCGACCACATACAAGTCTTCATCAGAATGAACAAGTTTTAAGCACTTAATTGAACCCTTATATAACCATTCAATTATGCAAATGATTTAATTAGACCAATAAAATTCAGTGCTACTAAACAAGTGATAAAACCCTAGCGTATTAATACATGTTTTAAACCTTACAAAACATAATAAAAATGTTAAAACATATTTAATGAATAAATAACACACACTGTAACGATAAAAATATTAAAAAGATGTTAAAATATTATCTGACAAAGGTAAAATGAAGTACTTGTACAGTTAATTCTCTAATGATGAGTCCCATAACCCAAGTTGTACTGCCACCCTGTGGCCAAAAAACTAAAATCATAATCTGGCTGCCCTTAACTTAAGAACTGAAGAAATGGAGATCATATCGTTTAGACCTGGTGGCTTTGTGGATTCTAATATAATCTGCCAGTACAGCTCCCTATATTCAAGTTTGGCCTCCCACGTGAAACATGTATCAATTCTGATGAAGACTTGTATGTGGTTGAAAATGTACAAATTGGTCTGGCGTTATTGTGATTTTCAATAAAGAAACCTTCTCCTGGTTTCCGACCTTCATTTGGATCCTCCTGGCAAGTCTGAAGTATTGGTTTTAGTCGTTTATTGACTTGCTTCCATCTTTTTATCTGGTTTTGGTCCTTGAGAAGGACCTTTGAGGAGCCGAGAAGCGGATTCCGACAGCAGACAGCGTCTTCCCATCTTTCTCGCTCTGGAGTAGCGTGTCACGGATGGTTTTGCTGAATAGTGTAGAACCGTCAAAGGGAGCGTTCGCGAAGGATGCCTTGAAGGGTTCCGCAAAGACGGAGCCAGGCGTGGCGCCGCAAGGCGACCCCTGCTCCGCTGGCTCTAGCCACCCCCTCCGTGGCATGGGAGAGAAGCCACATAGAAGTGTTAGATATCGACTTTAGAGTGGCCATACAAGCCGAGAAGGTTCGTTTGTCCTCAGTCGCCATGGACTCTGGGGGAGACCCAGTGTACTCTTTTATCAGATCCCGCTGAAGCCTAATGACGTGTGCCAGATAATTCAGAGCCCTTACAGAAAAGGTGGCTGAAGCAAACATTCGCTTTCCAATGCGGTCCATCGTCTGAGACTCCTTATCAGACGGATGGACCAAGGAACTATCTTGTGCCAGTTCTTTCTTGGTGGCAGCCACCACCACCATGGCATCTACCGGGGAACCTTTATTCCACGCCGGCTTGTCAGAAGGGGGACTAAGGATTCTATCCGGTCTCCTAGGGATTGGCTCCACAGTGTCCAGCTCCTTCCAAGCCCTGGTAGTAATCAAGTCTACCAGGGGGTCGGCCGGGGGGACACCCAAGAGGTAGACAGGCCTGCGTCAAATGCCTCCAGAAACACAGACTCATCCGAGGAAGGTTTTTGGGCTGACCACCCCCCTCTAATGCGCAGCATCTCCATAATTTCTCCAAAGGAGACGTCCTCGGGGGGGGGGGGTGACCTGGGGGAACCTTCCCCTTCCTCTAAGTCCGTGTCCTCCGTGAGGGACTCGAGGGAGTCCAAGTGCCTCCTCTTACAAATTCGTTTGTGAGGGACCTCCTCGACGGGACTGTCCGAGGAGGGCTCACCAACAGGGTCATGTTCCTCTACGGGAACTTACTGGGGCGCAGACGCAGGCTGTCCCTGAGGCCGGACGATGGAAGACAGGCCCATATGCGAGGGAGTGAAGGGTGGATCCATAGCACGGACCGGGGACTTCGAACTCCTCGACAGCACCCTCTCCACCACATCGAAAGCCGAAGGTGAACCACTCTCCCCTGGCTCCGAGTGTAGTCCCCCTCGGCTCCGACGTGAGGACCGGCGCCAGAGCCGACGCGATCGGACCCAAAAGGGAAGTGTGCTCCGACAGCAACGGAGCCAAAGACACACTCACCCCTACAGATCCAAAGCTCGGCTCTCGGCCCCGAGAGCTCGGATCCAAAAGATGACCCAATAAACTCGAGGGTAAGGCTGGCGAAGTAGCAACTACTATCGGAGTCGACTCCCCGGCTCCGAGACGACTCGGATCCAACGGCTTCGAAACCCGATAGTGGATCGGAGAAGGAGCGATGGGTGCAAAGAAAGGGGCCGAGCTCTCCCATCTGCATCTGGGCCTGCAGGAATCGACGCATCATCCAGTCCATATCTGCGTCGGAAAGACTCCTGGTAGACCTAGAAGAAGTCATCGAGGCAGGCCGGGAAGGCCGCCTAGATGACCTTGAAGGTGACCAGGACTCCTCCTCCGGCTCCGGAGAGTAGCGTGGGGAATGGAGCTGAGAGGGGGAAGACCTAGAAACCCTCACGGGGGAACAAATCAGTTTAGCCGGCGGGGCCGAAGGGGCTGATTCGGCCCGCCGCGTATGCCTTTTGTGCTTCTCTTTCTCTTTTTCCCCCTCTCTGTGCCTCTTCTCTTTCTTAGAAGAGTCCCCCTCTCCCTGGGCAACAGCAGGAGGTGGAGTCCCAGCCAGGGGAGAGGGAGCTGAAGGCTGGACAGTCGCAGCCACGACTGGCGCCACTGAGGGAGCGGAGGAAGAAGAATCCACGGGCAAGAGTCCCGCCAGGATTAGCTTGTTCCTCCTATCCCTCAGAGCCCGGGGGTTAAAGGCCACGCAAATCTGGCAGCCCGATGTTAAGTGGGCTACCCCCAGGCAGAGAACGCACCGAGTGTAGCCATCCGCTGGGGACAGCTTATGACCGCACTCAGCACATTTTGAAAAAATGGCCTTAGGGCCCTCGGCCATCACACTCAAGCACACACCCTAACACACACAGTAAGGGGAAGGGAAAACACTAATTTACCACAAAAGGGAATTAAAAAACGATTTAACTTAACTAAGGGTCTACTACACACACTCACACACAAAAATCAATATACTTTTAGCAAAAAATCTCCCAAATTCCTCTCACCTAAAACGCCAAGAGCTCGTCCCTTATGCTTCAAGAAGCCGCGGCAAATGAGATCTGAGGACTGGAGGGAGGCAGCAGGGTATTATGGGTAAGGGGGAGGAGCTGAGAGCTTGGATCTTTAGCTTGGAAAGCTGCCGGGTCGGATCCGATACCCTTAGGTTGCTGATCAAATGAAGTTAACTACTTCATATCACTTATTAAACCTCAAATCAATAACCTGCCAAGAGTATATCTGAAGCTCACTGCCGATGCTCTTATCTTCCCTGTCTCAATACTAATTAACTGATTAATAACAAAAAGCCACACCTCAACTACCTGAAAAAATCATTTATAACACCACTATATAAAGGAAGAAATCCAGTTGACCTGTTTAATTACAGACCTACAGCTATATTGCCAGCAGTATCAAAAATTCTAGAAAAATGTATCCACTCTCAACTCCTCCAGCATCTTAGAGACAACAAACTTCGGTCCACAGCCCAACATGGTTTATGCCCCAGTCAAAGAACAACTGCTCTTCTTAGCTTCACCATTAGAATCAACCAAAACAGAAATGGAAATCTAGTACCGGCACTCTTCTTGGATCTGTCAAAGGCCTTTGACACAGTCTCCCATCAAAAACTTCTCACAAAACTCTTCTATCTAGGTCTTAATTTATTCTCACCCTGGTTTCATAGCTATTTCACAAATAGATAACAATGGAAAAGTACAGTTGTTTAAAATGTTACCATAATGGTAGATGTCCCTCTCTTCACTGTTACAGTATTCTTTACAATACGGAATCCCTGCCAAGGGTGGCGTGACATCCGGCCAGTATATCAAAGCTTTTAGGTTACTTTAAGGTATGCCGTACATCACATGTATGCTCCTCGCATAGTGTAGGGCATAAAGGTGATGTCCAGACATACCATCCTCAGAACTCACAGCCCCAATAGGAATGCCAGTCCAAGGAAGAAAAAAAAAAAAAAAAAAAAAAAAAGGTAATCAGTACATCCAGAAGAGAAATGGACCGGGGAGGGGGTGAATACCATTACAGGAAGATTTTACATAACTGTACTTTGTCCTTCCATTTCACTTTTGCAGTGTTCTTTGCAACAGGGAGAGTGCCAAAACACAGGAAGGAGAAGAAAGGACCAGCAGAGCTCTCTAGGAAGCCACTAAGGATGGCCCTCACAAAACCACCTGTAGCTCTGAAAATTCCATCCAACTTCACTTCTAGTGCTTAGTAAATGTATGCACAGAAGACCAGGTAGTGCCCCAAGAATACAGCTAGTATCTAAACCATTGAAAAAAGCACCAGAAGTAACCACAGCTATAGTAGACTGAGCCTTAGCAGAAGGAAGGCTCTTTCCATGAAAGGAATAACACAAAGAAATGGCTTTAGAAATCCAAGAAGAAATAGTTTGCTTGGACACGGTCAATCCTAAGGACCAAGGATGAAACAAAGAGCTGTTCAGACTTGCAAAAAGTCTTAGTCTTATCCAAATAAAATCTGAGTTGTCTATGCAGCACCTTCTCACTGGCAGATTGTGGAGAATGGAAAAAATGGGCAAATGAATAGAATGATTAAGGGACAACTCATTCACCACCTTGGGCATAAAAGAAGGATTAATACCCAAGGACATCCTGTCCTTATGAAACACTAAAAAAGGAGAACAAGCCATAAGGGCCCAGACACCCATCTAGCAGAAGTAAGGGCTAACAAAAGTATAGTCTTCCAAGAGCAATATTGCAATAAACTGATGCTGCAAGCTCAAAAGGAGCAAGAGTCAATTTTTCAACAAAATTAAGATCCCAGGGAGGAGGAACAGGCTTCCTGGGAGGCCTGATATAAAGGACGCCTTTAAGGAATTGTTTAGCCTCAATTCTAGAAGCTAAAAAAGGAGATAAAGGGGAGATTGCTGTTAAGTGGGCGTTAACAGAAGAATAATCCAATAAAGCATTCAGCAATTCACACAGATAAGCGAAAACCCAAGGAACATTCACAGAAAGTGGATTCAGGTTAAAACACCAAACAGAAAACCTCTTCCATTTGGATAAGTAGGGTTTCCTGGCCTCCTGAAGGACCCTAAGCACGTCTTCAGAAAAAAGGTGTCCATGTGGAATCAAAATCTTATCACCCACAGTGTCAGCTGAAGAATGGAAAGGTGGGGAGGATGGACGAGAGATCCCGTGTCTTCTGTGAGTAGGACCACCTCGTGCGGTAACTTGTGAAAACTGCCCTTGGCTAAATGCAGAAGAAGATGGAACCAATGCTGTCTCAGTCAAAAAAGAATCATTAACAAGATTTTGGGAAGATAGGGCACTCACTTTCCAAATCAAAGGACCTGGGACACTGACACAAAACAGAGGAAGTTGCTTGTTCAGAAGGGAGGCAGAAAGATCTATTTAAGGAGTACCCCAGTGGTGGGCAATGTTCAGAATGTTCAGAAACACATCCCTGTGAAGCATCCACTTGTGGGTTTGAGTTAAAGACCTGCTCAGAGTGTCTGCCACAATATTTTGATTGAGGGAATATAAACTGCCTAAAGAGTTACTTGATGCTGCATAGCAAATTCCCACAGTAGGAGTGTAAAATGGCAAAGATGATAAGATCTTGCCCCCCCCCCCCCGGTTTGTTTACATACCACATCACTGTGATATTGACTGTAAACACCTTGAGAGGTCCCAGGGAGAAGAGAGGATAAAAAGCCTAAAGAGCCAGCAGAAGAGCTCTCACCTCTGACACGGATGTGCTCTTTCTATTGAGGAGGTGAACAAACACCCTGCACTCAAGACGGCCAAATGTTGCTCTCCATTCCACATCTGAAGTGTCTGTAAACAGATTCTGAGAGGGAAGAAGGGGATGAAAAGGAAGTCCTGGATTTAGAGACAACTGCTGAATCCAGCACTGAAGTTCCTTCTTGAGATGCGGCAGAAGAGGAATGGAATTTGAAAGGATGCACATGTTGAAGCTTGGCCAGATGGATCATAGCAATGGTGGAGGCCATGAACCCCAGAGCTCTCAGAAATTCCCTGGCTGTTATAAAGACTAAAGGAAGAAGAATTTGGAAATGAGCGTAAAAGCCTTGGGAGGAGGGAGGGGATGCCAGTATATGGACAGTCTGGATCCTGCACCCTAGAAAAATATGGTTCTGAGAAGGAGTTAGAAAAGACTTTTTGAAGTTTATTGTGAACCCCAAGCTTTGCAGAAGTGAAATGTCAAAATGAATATTTTGCAACAAGATCTCTGGAGAGGAAGCCTGAAAGAGGAGGCTGTCCAAGTAAGGAAAGACTTGGATCCCCTAAAGTCTGCAAAAAGCAGTCATAAGAGTGAGGCATTTGGTGAATACCCTTGAGGTAGTAGAAAGGCCAAAGAGCAAAGCAGAGAACTGAAAATGCCAGGAAGCAGAGAAATGGAAAAACTTCCTGAAAAGGGGATGAATAAGGATATGGAGATATGCATACCTGAGATCCAGAGACACCATATAAGCCTGAGGAAGGAAAAGAGGGAACAAAGTCTGAAGGGACAACAATCAAAACGTGGGCACCCTCAGAAAAATGTTTAGATGAGAGAGGTCTAGAATTGGTCTCCGAGTACCCTTCTTCCTGGGCACTAGAAACATCTTGGAGTAAAAACCCTTCCCCCTTTGGAATACAAACAGTACCCTGAGTCAAAAGATCTCAAAGCACCTCTAGAAAGAAGTACATCTGACCATAAGGGGGCTGAGGAATTCCCATATAAGGGGGAAGAGATTTCCAGACCATGAAATATCCCTGGTGGATAATGGACAGAACCCAGGAATCCTAAGTAGTCTTTAGCCAAACAGGAAGACAGAGACAGAGATAGGCAAAGAGGAAAGTGGCTGGAAAGAACAGGATAGTCAGACAGCACCTGATTTATCAGGAAAAGGAGAATTCTGAGGCACAGAAGTCTGAGTAGCCTTCGCAGGAGGAATGGAAGGGGGAGAAGTTTTGCCTTCAGAGTCTGGAAGATGAGAAATCACTGACAGGCCTGGGATAGCAGAGACAAGCTCCTGGACAAATGGGTCTGATGAGTAACAGCCCTAAAAGCCAAGGTAGCAGAGGTATAGACCTTGTTGTCTAGCCTCTCCATGGCTCTGCTATCTTTATCAGAAGGCAGTAACTTAGAAGGAAGCAACTGAGATTTGTCAGAAGCTACTGACACCACAGAGGGGGCAGCAGAAGGGCATTTGTACAAGAACTTACAGACTATCAGGTTTTATGGGAGCAGGTGGGTGAGAATCCGGAGCCTTAGAGGCAAAACCAGACACTGTTTGTGACTGACTTTATGGGGAATCTGTCTCCCACACTGACATTTACCCTTTGAGGACATGAAACCCCACAAGCAACAACACAGCAAAAGAAAGACAAGACAACAAAACCTCAACGCAACACTTGTCTGCAAACAGCTTGGTGAACCTGCAACGGAACGGGCTGTGAGACAGACAATCAAAAGATGGCATTCGGACTGGAAGCAAAGAAGTGCTGAGGATGGTATGCCCAGACATCACCTTTATGCCCTAAACCACGCAAGGAGTATACCTGTGATGTACGGCGTAACTTAAAGCAACTTAAAGCTGGTGGTATACTGGCCAGACATTAGGCCATCATTGGCGGGGGATCCTTACTGTAAAGAATACTCCAACAGTGAAATGGAGGGACATCATGAACCTCCTCCTTCCTCCCAGTCACAGTTGTTGATCCACAAGGCTCAATTTTGGGAGCACTACTATTTAACATATTCATTAACAAGCACCATACTGCCATCATGCAGTTCAGTATGCAGATGATGCAACCACAATCTGCTCTGTCCCATCACTAAAAGAACTCTCAGAAGCCACCTGAGCATCTTTCTCCTCTGTAGAATCTTCTCTAAGCACTACAAACCTATTCCTAAATGCTACAAAGACCAAACTCATGCTCTTTATATCAAAACAATATAATGATCAGAAAAGTAAGTTCCACTCTGACAATACAATAGCAGAAGCTATGAGAGAAGCCATATTACTTGAGGTAATCGTACATGCCAAACTCAAACATGACCAACATATTCATCAAGCTATCAAAAAACACAAAGAAAACTAGGGTCTTTATATAGAGAAAAGCAATATCTTACAGTATTCGTAAGAAGATCCATAGCATCCACTTACCTACTCCCAACTCTTTTATATGCATCCCCCATTTTCACAAATCTTAACAGTACCCTCCTATCCAAACTTTAAATAATAAAGTAGCTAAATCTGCCACAAACTCTCCACCAAAATCCATCACTGCACAGCCCTGAATGAAGTAAAGTGGTTGGAACTCCCACACCAGCTAATCTACTTGTAACTCACTACAGCCCACAAGCTTTTCCATAAACCAGATAGCTGCCCCTCTTTAAAAAAACATATTGCAACCATACAGTAGTAGCAGAACACTACTCTCCAATAACAATCCCTCCTAGCTGTAAGTAAATAAAAAAAACTCTGCAGGGAATCTCACTGGACTCTTACTGTGTTGCAAAACAAATGCTTTAAAAGCCTACTAAAACAGCACCTACAACACTCCTGGCTCTGCTCTTGCTCTTCACCTGGTTAATACTTATCAAAGTAACTTATTAAACAAATGTATCTTGGACAAAACTATGTAACTTATTAAGCTATTGTACTGCTGACAAATCATACCTCCCCCGCTTCCTTACTCATCACGTGAAACCCATCAAGATGATAAGCATAGTACAACTTCCCTTTTCTCTCCTACTGTAAAACAAATCAATATTTCTCTATTGTTCTTCCTTTCCTTGATGAAACTAGTTTATTTTTCTCTCTCATTTTTACCTCCCACTAAACTAAATGCAAATGTAAATGAATGTTTTTTTTCCGTTTTGTTTTACATTTTTCTTTCTGCATATAGCATTCTTCTATACAGCTAACTACCATGTTTACCTGCAATCTATAGTAATCAAAGACACAATACTACCTACAATATAAAATAATGTAATAAAAATGTCTAAGTATTGTGTACATCTGTAACTTACAAATGTAAATGTGGAGCCTTTCTCACTGGGCCTTCACTGAAAAAGCCATTTCTATCCCAGTCAGACTTTCCCAGTCAACAAAGACAAATTAATAACACTAAATAAATATTACTCTCTGTTTTCATGGCAAGACATTATCGGTTATTAATTTAGGTTCACAGTAATATATACTATGTACTTCTGTTATATCACATGAATTTCTGTTAACAGTGTTGATTACGGTGTTAATCTGTTTTATCAGACATCTACTTCTTTCATCAATGTTAATATTTCTATCATAGGGCCCTTACAAGCCTAGCCAAGTTTTCCCCTTCTTTTCATAATCAGCACCTATCACCACTGTCCAAGAGGGACACAGGTGGAACCCCTAGGATGAATTTACAGTTATCCATCCAAATGTCCAGACTGCGTTTGAAGAGGGTCAATGAGGTGCTCTGTTTGACATGAAGCAGGAGACTGTTCCAAAGGAGTGGTAACTTCTGGGAGACAAATCTGTCCCTAAAGCAGGTTCTATTAATGTTACATACCACGTTTAGGCCTTTATAGCGAGTAACCTGTATACCATTTGACTTATGGATATGCAGCATTTCCAATAAAGCAGGGTCAAAGATTGCCTTATAGGTTCATAGGTAGGTACTAGGCTATCGGCCCTGGGGCCTATACAAGCCCAGCCAAAATAGTACACTGGTTTTTGCCACCCAAGAAAATTATTTTCCTGTGCCACTGTCGAGCACAGCCACAAAGGTGATCCCCGGGGTGAATTTCCTATTTCCCATCTAATCATCAAGATTTTTCTTGAAGAGTGCTAATGAGGAGCTTTGTTTGATATACATAGGTAGTTTATTCCAGAGTATGGGAAGTCTCTGGGACAGGAATCTATCCCTCCGGCATGTTCTGTTTATTGTGGTGACAAGGTTTAGGTCCCTAGAGCGTGTAGCTCGGAGGGATTGGGATTTCTTTAAGTGGAGCATGTCCAACAGCACTGGGTTTGACATAGCTTTGTATGTTAGGCACATATCACCTCTGAGTAGGCGATATGCGACGGAGTAAAGCTGGAGTTTTTTGAGACGGTCTGCGTAGGAAATCTGTTTGAGGCCGGTAATCCTCTTTGTGAGGTATTTCTGCAGCCTTTCCAGTTGTTGTTGTAGATGTCTTGTGAGGTATATATCAAAAGGGGCACTGTACTCTATAATGGGTACAATAAGTGATGAGTAGAGGGGGGAACAATGACCTCTTTTTTTCTGGATGACAAACCTTTTGTAATGAGGTGTGCCATGTAGAAGGATTTCCTGACTACTGTAGCAATGTGATTATCAAAGGAGAGACTACTGTCCACCTGTGTCCCAAGGTCTCTTATCACACTTTCGGTGTTAAGTATACTACCGCCTATGTTGTAGTTCATGGGTACAGAGTTTTTACCAAAGGGGATGACAATGCACTTTTTGGCATTGAGCTTGAGGCCATGGCTTGACACCAGGCATCTGTCTCAGTGAGGCCCTTTTGTAGGATGTCCACATCGTTAGGAGTTTCAATTATGGCTCCTAGTTTGCAGTCATCTCTGAACTTTGTTAGCCAAAGACCTTCTGTGTTAGCTTGTACTTCAGAGAAGTAGATACCAAACAGGAGAGGACCCAGGACTGAACCCTGTGGCACTCCACCTGTCACTGGTCTGAAGTCGGATTTGGAGTCTGCTACTTTCACAGTGTGGGTTCTGTCAGTGAGCCAGTTGGCAACCCATCTTGTGACAGAGATTTATACCTAGTTTAGTGAGTTTATCTATAATTCCAGAGTGGGGGATGGTGTTGAAAGCCTTGGCAAGATCTAGATAGGCTGTGTGAACCACCTTACCCTTGTCTACGGCTTTGGTGACTGCTTCAAAGAAGTCTATCAGGTTTAGGAGACATGATCTGCCTTTTACAGACCAGAACTGGGTGGGGTCCAGAGTGTGGGGATTATCAATGTCTTTGTTTATAAGTTCTATGATGATATGGTCCATGGCCTTGCAGACCAAGCTCGTCAGGCTAATGGGGCGGTAGTTCCCGGGGTCCATGGTGGCTCCTCCCTTGTGGAGTGGGATAACCGTCGCTGTGCGCCATTCAGCAGGCACAAAGCCTGAGGTGAGGCTATGACTGAACATGGTACTTACGTGGGGTGCCAGTTCGTTCTGTAGTTCGTGTAGAACGCAGCCTGGGATGTTGTCTGGTCCCATGGATGCTGGGTTCTTGGCTTTGGAGAGTGTGGTTTTTACCTGTTCAGCCGTGATTACAGGAACTTTGCATTCTTCCGGTATAGAGATGGGTTCTTTAGGGGGTGAGAGGGGGGTAAAGTTAGAAATGAACCTATCTGCCAGGATGTTGACAATATCAGTTGGGTCTGTATATTTAGTGCCATTGTGCTGTAACTCAGGGCAGATCTGAGTGTTGCCACTGAGATTCTTGACATAGCTATAGAATGCTTTGTAGTTGTCTTTAGAATCAGTGGCGATTTTGTTTTCATAACTAGCTTTGGAGGATTTTATCAGGGATCACAGCTTTTTACTGAGGCTGACCAGGGAGCTTCTCCACTCATGGGATTTTATTCTCTTTTGCAACAGTTTCTTCCTTCTTTTGTACAGTTTGTTTATGGCAGGGGACCACCAGATTGGCTTCCTTTTTTGGAGGATAGCGTCTTGGTTCTGTTTGGGATAGCACAATCCATGCACTCATGTAAGTGCTTATAAAGTGCAACTGTGTAGGATTCAGTAGTCGTAACTGTATTGTCCATCTGCATGGGTGTCACGAAGTTCACCCCTTCTGTCTTAAGAAGCGCGAAATTGGCTTTAGAGAAAATTTTTACCATGGTTTTCTTAATGGGGGTGGGGGCAGGATGTGGATAGCTAGGGTAATTAGCTTATGGTTGGATCGGACCAATGAGGCGTTGACTTCAGGTTGGTAATGACTAGATCTAGGATACTGTTGCCCCTGGTGGGGGTGTGGATAAGTTGATCCAGGGCATTGGAGTTTATGAATTCCAGAAAGCGTTGAGCGAAGGAGTTGGTACACGAGTAGTTTTCCCAGTTAATGGTGGGGTAGTTGAAATCGCCCATTATTAAGGTGTTTGGTTGAACCCTAATATTTTCCAGTACATCAAGAAAAGAGGAATGGGAATCCTGGGGCATGGTGGGTGATCTGTAGCAAGCTACAATTTGGATTGCAGTTTTCCTCAGAGTTAGTTGAACTTGGATAACCTCGGCTGCTTATGCTGAGCAACTAGCCTGGAGGTGTGGATTTCCTTAATGAATATGGACACGCCTCCGCCTTTGGTGTTCCGGTCCAGGTTACCTGGCCGAAAAGTGTGGTATGAGTTATAGCCTGGTAGTGCAGGGGTGCTCTCTGGAGCCTTGAACCAGGTCTCAGTCACTACACAGATATCGATGTTCTCCATTTTAAGGAGTGCCTCGAGTGAGTGCATTTTGAGATTTAGACTTCTAGCATTGAGTAGCATCACCCTCAGTTTTTGCTTGCCTGTTCCTGTTATGGTGGTGAATTTGTCATTTGAACCTTGCCTAAAAAAGGCACTATAGGGGAGGCAAGAACCTTAGCCAGTATCCGGAATCCCAGGGGTAACAGGTGCAGGCCATCTCTGGCAAAGCATCGTGGTCTGTCAACCATGTCATCCCAGGCAGACAGATATTGGTTCCCTTTAGAATGGCACCAGAAGCTTAGCCAATTGTTGAAGTCAATCATTTTGTCCTTGTACTGCGGCATCATTCTGGGTGATGGCAGAATGCTACTCAGGGCTAGGGTCATATCTGCCTGGGCTACAAGATCAGAGAGCTCTTCCATGTCTTTTTTCATGTAGTCCAGGGAGGTAAGTCTCAGGTCGTTCACACCAACATGGACAATGACAGAGTCATATTTGTACTTGTTGTGGAGTGACCTGAGTGCGTGGGTTATGTGGCGGATCCTGGCACCAGACAGGCAGCTGACAGTAACCTTCTCCTTGTTTAGCCTGGTGAGTGTGATATCAGTGTGCCTGACTATAGAGTCACCTATGACTAGTGTGTTGGGTACGTTGTTTTGCCTTATTGGCTGTGGTTGAGTGGCACACTGAGTATGCGGGCTATGTGTCATTTGGGTTGTGTTGGGGGGTGGAGGTTGCTTGCATTTCTGATTTGGAGGTCTCTGTTGCTTGAGCAGATTATTATTGAGAGCCTCCGCGAATGTTTTTGTGTTTCTATGTGTGGATTTTGGTGGTGTAGATTTAGTGAGACTATGTGATGAGTGTGGTGTGGTGCAAGTGTTTACCTTCTCCTCTTGACTGTCAAGTTCAGTCTTGATGGGAGAGAGCTTTACCTCCAGTTTGGCTAGTTAAGTCCATCTCTCACAGGTTGTAGTGTTGGGTGGTAGGAGGAGAGGGTTGTCTGTGTACATGAGGCAATTTCTACATTGCCCAAGATACCCAGATTCATCAGACAGACAGGAGAGAACACTGGGAGCTGACCCTTGGACATGCCTGAATAAAAAACTATCTTCCTTTAGATAAATGAGGAAAGTGAGTACAAGAGCTGTTTTTCCCTAAGTAAGTGAGGAAAGTAAGTACCAAAACTGTTTCCCTCTAGGTAATGAGGAAGGTTGAGTGCTTTAGTAATTATTTAGTGCTTACAACAAGTTCTGAACAAGTGCTGATCATGAATAAGCAAATTCAAGTGCTAAAACTAAGAATCTGTATCTGGACTAAACTAGTTACAGGAAAGTGGGAAACAAGTGCAAATGCGGGCTTTTAAATCAGAAAGTTGAGAGATGGAAAAACTGCCCAAACAGCCAATAACTATATTTTCTGGGCCAGAACCACTCCTTATGTGGTAGATAGGTTACCTAATGCTTACCACTCCCACTGATAAGCTAGAAGGCTTCCCTCCAACACAAAAAGCTGGGGGGGGGGGGGGGGCAAGGCAAACTTCGCCTCTGAGCAGTCTGTATAAAACAGAAAAAAGTGATTTCAGATGAACCTCATAGGATACATGCTGAAGACCTTGAATTTTCCTTCTGAAGAACCTTTGTGGTCTCTCTAATTGCTGCAGGTGCTTGGAAAGGTACATAACCAAAAGAGGCACTGTACTCAATTATTGGCCTGATGAGGGAAGAATACAGGGGGGTTACAACTTCTTTTTTTCTAGAGGCAATTCCCTTGCTTATGAGATGTGCAATACAGAATGCCCTTCTTACCACTGTGGAGACACTGTGATCAAAGGTAAGGTTGCTGTCAACCTGTGTGTCCAGGTCTCTCACCAATGAGTGCGTACTTAGGGTGTTATTGATGTGGTAGTTAGCAGAACATTGCTCTAACTAAAAGGGATGATAATACATTTTCTGCACTGAGTTAAGGCCATGACTTTGGCAGCAGTCATTAGTTTGTTTAAGACCCTCTTGTAGGATGTTGACATCATTTGGAGATTCTATGACCGCTCCCAGTTTGCAGTCATCAGCAAACTTTGTCAGCCACAGACCTTTAGTTTTAGCTTGTACCTCGAAGAAATAGATTCCAAACAGTAGAGGTCCCAGGACTGATCCATGTGGAACACCACTGGTTATAGGTCTGCTGTTGGAGGTGGATTCCCCAGTTTTGACTATATGGGTTCTATCAGTGAGCCAGTTAGTGACCCATCTAATGATATACAGATTGATACCTAGCTGGGTGAGTTTGTCAATTATGCCTGAGTTTGGGAAAGTGTCAAAAGCCTTGGCTAGGTCAAGGTAGGCTGTATGCACAAAATTCCCCTCATTGAAGGCCTTTGTGACTGTCTCAAAGAAGTCCACTAGGTTTAACGGGCATGATCTCCCTTTGACAAATCTAAATAGAGTAGGGTTAAGTGTTTGGAGATTACCAATATCTTTGTTGATAAGGTCAATGATGATTCTCTCCATGGCCTTGCAGATAAGGCTAGTCAGGCTAATAGGTCTATAGTTCTCGGGGTCAGTGGAAGTCCCAATTTTGTGCAAATGGATAACGGTGGCTTTTTCCATTCAGCTGGAATGAAGCCAGTGCTTAGACTATGAGTGAAAAGAGTACCCAATGGTGCTGCTAATTCTTGTTTGAGCCCATGTAGGATGCAGTCTGGGATGTTATCAGGTCCCATGGATGCTGTGTTTTTGACCTTAGCCGAGGGCGTTCACGACCTGCTGTTTAGAAATGCAAGGTAGAGGACAGGTGGTAGGGATGTTCTGGGGGTAAGTGTTGCGGGACAGGGGAGTGATGTTTTCACAGAACCCATCAGCTAACAGGTTAGACATATCCCCAGGCTCGGTATATGTGGTATCATTAACTACCAGTTTAGTACAAATCTGGGCCTTTCCTTTTAGGTTACGGATGTAACTATAGGACACCTTATGGTTGTGCTTAGTTGAGGAAGATAATTTGGATTCGTAGTTAGCTTTGGAGGACTTCATAAGAAGTCTTATTTGCTTGTTTAAGCTGAGGAGGGAGTGTTTCCAGTTTAGGGCTCACACCCTCTTATTCTTAGACAGCAATTTCTTCCTCTTATTGTAAGCTTGTTTTGGTCTTATCAGGTACGGTCATGTCAATGCAGTTGTTCAGGTGTTTGTATAAAGTATGTGTGTAGAACTCGGCATAGTTTCCAGTTCCATCTGAGGGGGGAGGTGCAATTAACCTATTTATACCATCCCATAAGAGGTTATAACCTGATTTTGGAAAGTTTTTTAGTGTAGTTGGGGCTGGGGAGGGGGCCAGGTGTGATAGTTACTTCAAATGAGACTAATTTGTGGTCAGACCTCACAGTGGGGGTGCTACAGTGGTCCCCCATACTGGTAAGCACCAGATCAAGAATGTTGGCACCTCTTGTGGGGGTGTCAAGTAGCTGGGTCCAGGGTACTTGAGTTAATCAAGTCGAGGAAGCTTTGAGCAAGTGAGTTTGCACATGAGTAATTTCCCTAGGCAATGGATGGGCAATTAAAGTCGCTCAAAACCACGGGATTCAGATGCATCTTGATAGACTCAAGTAGCACCAAATAGGCAGAGTGGGTGTCCTGATTCACGAGGGGATCCTGTAGCTGGTAATCACTTGAATAGGTGTCCTACCAACAGTTAATTGCACCTGAATTATTTCCAGGGTATCATGCAGTCTAACCAATCTGGAAGTGTATTTATTTTTAACAAATATTGATACACCACCTCCTTTAGTTTTCAAGTCTTCAGTTTGTGGTCTGAAAGTGTTGAAGGAGGTGTAGCTCAATACGTCTTGCTTGCTCTCCACAGCCTTGAACCAGGTCTCCGTGACTGCACAAATGTCTATGCCTTCCAAGGTGAGGACTGCTTCCAGTGAATGCAGTTTCAAGTTAAGACTCCTAGCATTTAGCAGCAAAACCCTGAGGTTATTTTTAGATGGTGTTTTTACATCGGGAATTTTGTCCTTGAGACACTGCCTAAAAAGGCACTATGGGGGTGGCAAGAGCCTTGGCCAGTAGCAAAAATCCCAGGGGTGACAGATGAAGACCATCTCTGGCAAAGCATCGAGGTATGTCGATCATGTCATCCCAGGCTGACAGATACCGCATCCCCTTGGAATGATACCACAAACTAAGCCAATTACTGAAGTCAATCATTTTCTGTTTGTATTGAGACATCATTCTAGGTGAAGGTAAAATGCTGATTAAGGCTAGGGACACACCAGCCTGAGATACATAGTTTGAGTTCAATAATTTCTCTCTTCATATAGTCCAGAAAGGTATGTCTCAAGTCATTTACACCAACATGGACTATGATGGAGTCATAACAGTACCTGTTGAGAGACTTGAGTGCATGTGTGATATGGCGGATCCTGGCACCTGGCAGACAGCTGACCATAACCTTTTCGTTATCCAGCCTGGTGAGAGAGACGTGTGTGTCTCACCTATGACTAATATGTTTGGTTCTGTGTTTTGCCTTAAGGGCTTGACAGGTGAGAAACTGGTATGTGAGCTATTATGTATATTGTGTTCTGCAGAGGAAGTATGTGTAGTGTGCTTGTGTTTGGGTGGTCTCTGGTGTTTAGGTAAGTTTCTGGTGAGGACCTACGCATATGTAGAAATGTGTGATGTGGGTTTGGGTGAAGCAGAAGGTGAGGTGTACATGCTGACAACCCGCTCATTGTCATATGTACTAACTGGTGTGTGAGAGAGCATGTATTCAAGGTTCTTAATATAACTGCATCTTTCAGATGCTGAGTTTGTGTGGACTAGGAGTAGAGGGTTGTCAGTGAACATGTGGCAGTTACTACACTGTCTCAGGATGCCCATGATGACCAAGCTGGCTGGAGAAACCATGGAAACTTGTACATCCATAGTGTTATGTAAATTTATATGGTCAGGAAGTGACGTCGCACTTAGGAATGGCTAGTGGGTGACAGGTGTGTTGGTATTTCTGAGGCTAGGTTTAGTGTTCTACCTGACAGCAGAGCTGAGCTGTGAAAAACCTCTGGAGGACAACAAGCAAAGTACTAAGAAAATTTAATAAGCAAAACATATGCTACTACAATCACTAAAGGTAACTACAGCTAACTGGCAGTACATGATGGTGCACTACATGCAAGCAAGTGCAGAGGTGCACTACATGCAAGCAAGTGCAGACGCGCACTACATGCAAGCAAGTGCAGACGCAGGGCTTAGATAAAACAAGAAATAACCATTTTACCTCAAACTAGCCAATAAGGACGGACTCTCTGAGCTCTAGTTCAATCATCCTTGATTAGATGGGACCCAGACAGCACTCTCCTCCCACAAGGGTGCAGAAAGACCTTCTTCAACAAAGATGGCTTGAATTTGATGCTCAGATGTTACAAAACAGACCGAGAAACAGCAAGCCTGGAACAGGGCTATGTTACAGCTAAACCAGTACAGTATGCAGTTCTGACAATTCAAACAGATAGTAGAATCTAAATACAAATTAAGAGTGCAATACAAGGGCAAGAACAGGCACTTATATTTAGTTGGAAGCAACAGATGCCTCAGATCTTTCAGTATTTCAGTGAAGAGCTGGTTTTAGTGCTCAAGTGATACAAGACAGTCTAGATTCTGTAAGACTGAATCTAGCCTGTGCTAAAAATTGCAGAGGTATTTGAAATGTGAAGTGCTTAAAATCAGTCATGACAGAAAAAAACAGTATAAATAAAGCAGCAATTCAGTAAAACAATGTTCTCAGTGTTATCAGGCTACTAACACACAGCAACAAAAGAGGCAGAATAAATGCAATTAAACACTTTTATGAACAGCAGCAAAAGCAAAATAAAGTATTAAAGTAGGAAAAGACACAGTATAAATACAGTAAACTACAGTAAATGCAGCTGACTAGAGTGTATTTTTTTGTCAAGTAGAAAGGGAGGAAACCAAAGATAATTCAGGGTCAAGAAGCTAAGGGAGTGGGCCTTCCCAAATAATCTCACTGTACTCAGTAGAATGAGCTGATGCAATAGGACAAGGAGGAGTGTCCAATAACAAATTTATAATGAGACAGGCAAAGCAAAGGCCACCAAGTTACATGCAAACTTACTAAGCACAGAATTATTAAATATCACTGAAACACAGAGTAAGTGTTCAGAAGAAAGCCAGACACCTGTTTAAATTACCTGTCAGTGGTGGGATTTGAACCCACGCCTCCAAACGGAGACCAGAATTCCCATGACGTATGGAAGGAGATGGAGTCTGGAGCCTTAGACCACTTGGCCATCCTATCCATCTCTTTTAAATCAAACAACTCATCCTATTGATCATTTTCTTTTAAACTGAGGACACATTCTTTGCTATTTCCTGCAAGCCTATCACTCCACAACACTGCCTTGCCACTGTGAAGGCTCTAGAGCATCATTACATGTCAAGTCATCAGATGCTTCTTGTTCCACCTGCTTTTCCTTAGTTTGAGAACTCATTGTTCCATCATGCTGTGACATTGTGAGATGGATTTTCTACACTAAATCCTTAACTTCTCAGGTAATCCAGTTTCCATTTCTTTAACTTCATTATTAATCCTCTTTTCTACTTTTCCCTTTGCCTTTTTCATTTCTGTATTGTGAAATTTTCCATATTGGAGTGCCTTTGCCTGTATTTCTCTTCAAATATCTTTGCAGCTGCTTTCTTTGTATTGATAAGTTTAGCTTTCTCCTTTGCATACTGTACCATATTAGATCTTTTTTCTTTTCCCATGTCCATGTTTTTTTTTTTTTTTAATACCTTTCAAAAACTCTGGGGATTTATTTGTATTTTCACATTTCCTCTGCCATTTCTTTTTCCAAGTGTTCCAATGTTTCTTTGTCTGTGCAATGTTTTTCATGGATCTGCTGTATTAGTGAATGCAAATTTGCTTTTCAAGTTTCTGACAGTTTTTCTTTTCCAAGTTTTTTTTTTCTTTCTTCTAATTTCTCTCTTAGTCTTTCTGAACATCTAACTGAACATTTTGAGCTTTTTGTATAATAGTAACAATACATAACTTCCTTTTTAACCTGAATAGTGCACTCCATTATCTTTATTACTCTTTTTTGGGCCTGTCAGTTTTTATATTTTTTGTAAACTACTGCTTCATTCTACAACACAGGGGCCATCCTCCCCGTGGGCCTGGCCCAACCTCATTGTAGGAATGTTTCACTGTCTTGGGGATTCTACACTGCTATTTTTTGCAGTCCGGCACCAGTGCACATACCAGGATAGGGGCACTTGTTTATCCTGGGACTTATGCACCCATCTGTCTTTTTTTATTTCTTCGTGATACATGCTGTATGAAATACAGTTTTATAAAATTAGTGTAGTCTTGGTGAGATTTTGTGAAAATAGGGTCCACCACATAAAAGTACTCACCAAGACTTGAAGAATTCAGTTATACCAGTACTACTTTTTTTTCTTACCAAATTCATAATTTCTCCATTCAAACCCTCTTGTATATATGAGGTTATATTTAGGGAAATCCTTGTAGATGCTGGCAATCTCACCTGCCTATTTATTTGTCCTGTCAAGCTTAATTATACTGAAACCAGGCAGAGTAATTTCTTTGATATTTATATGTTATCTCAACCAGGTTTCTATAGCTACAACTATGTGTGGAGAATATCTGGCAATACAAACCATGTAAGTCTTAAGATTTTGTTGCATATGCTTCCCAGACTGATACTTAGGATGAGAAGGCTAGAACTGGGGAAGGGAGAAGAAAAGGGAATGGTATGTTTAATACTGCTGTTAGTGTTTGGTTTTTCTTTTTTGCTGTGTGGGGCTAGGGTTTAGGTGAAAGTCTCAGTGATTTTTATTGGAAATTATATGAAGGAAAGTATGTAGCCCAATACATTTGTGTATTGGATTTTACATGGTAACATACTTAAATTTAAGATACCTGTAACTGAAAAATGTCCAAGAATGTTTTTTGGTAGAGTGTGGGTGCTGTGGTGATTGACACACTTGGTAAATGTTGGGGAAGTGAGTGTGGGTTTGTAGGACTATTAACTATATTTAGGTGGGACATATGGTAATTGGTAAAGAGTGTGAATATGCTGAGGAGGCACGCTAGTAGGGTCTGAGTCAGAATCATTTTGTATGACATATGAAATAGATTTTGCTGAAGTATTAGTAGGTACTATAAAATGCTACTAGGGCAAGAGTAATCAAGTCCACAGCAGTATAACATCTAAAAGGTCATGCGGGGTTCCAGCATATTAAGTGAATTGGTTAGAGATGAAAATTGTAGGGCAACTGCTCCGATTGTCTGGATGCAAAGATAGGCTGGGAGAAGTGTAGGGGTGGACTTAGGGTAGTTTAGATGTACAGGAGGAGAGTGTGGTAGGAAATGGTGATAGGGTAAGGCAGCAGAGTGAGCCAGGGCATAGTGAGGCTGAATGGAGCAGGGCTCAACCACTGAATTAACAATGTAATAGTGCAATGCTTATCTATGGCACAAGGTAAGAGGGTTGGCAGAGACTGTAAAAACTGTATTAGTTTGACAGTAAAAAATAGAAGTTTAGGGGGAAAAAGGAGAATTATGGACAGCAGTACACAAGCCCAGGAAAACTGTGGTTAAGTACATCAGCCACAAGATACTGAAAAAGAAGAAAAGGAGGAGGGAGTAGTCTGAAAATGAAAGCAAGGCAAGTAGTTTGTTGTGTTTGAGTGACAGAAGGTAACAGTCTACACAATGACTGTTATTTTGACCACCACAAAAACCCGTTTAGCTTGCTGCCCATTATTGCGGGTTGTAATATATACCAGTGTCACTGACTACCGAAGTGCTATTGGGGGTTCTACTGAACCACGTCCCCTAGTACACAGTATGCACCATACCTAGTTCAGGTGAGTGTACATGGACACTCAGCTGTCCCTACACTCAGGTTCAACAAGCTGCAAGTTGTTACTTGTTAACATTACACATGCATATCTACTTTCACTGCACACACTTGGTCCTTTAAAGGATGGACTTCAGGACTGGAGGTCAGTTGCTGGACAGTGAACACTTATGCAGCCAGTGTAGTGTGTTATCTTTGGCTTGTTTGAACAAGGTTGGCACAGTAGGAGTAAATATGGCTGAAAGGGATATAAGAGGGGTCTGATTAACTCAGACGACAGACACTCTTGGGTTAAATGCATTAATATGTTTGAAGAATTCAATTTAAATTGAAAACAACAGATGGGAAAATATGGTGCTTGTTAACAAATCAGGTCGCTGCAATACCTTTTGCAGATATTTATGCAACACTAATAAGAGGTGAGTTCAGAGAGCCTAGTGTAGCCAGGAGCTCTTCTTACAACAGTAACTCCTGTGTAAATAAATTGTACATAGTAAAAATATTTCATAAATAATTCTGTCCAATAACTGATATTGCTATACTCACTTACTCTAGCTCTATGGGAATTAAATACACTCACTTTACAAACACTTTTCTAACGCTCATTCTTACAACATGATTAGCATTCTTTAGAAACAGTTTTTACCTTTATATTCGACTGTGCCCCTTCTAGGTTTTTCTGTTATGATCAACAGGTACATATGAGCAGGTTTTTGCACTTGTTTCATGATTCTGTTTCAAATATTTTATGATTCTGTTTCATATGTTGTTGTAACTGGAGACTTTCTCCCTGTGTCTCCAGTTAAAAGGGGTTCCATTCCCAGTAAATACATGCAAATAAAATAAATGTTGCCCAAGGTGGTGGGGTGGACCTTCCTTGGCTTATCCTAAAATGGTTTCCTCTAATGGTAGGGGATCCAACAGCAAAAAAAAAAAAAAAAAAAGCACAACCTTTTTGCCCAAGGGGTGAAGGTGATACATTTTGGTAAATTTTTTTCTTTTGATTATGTGATTAAGCATGGAATCTGAGGAAATGGTATAAAAGCATACAGGAATCTTCATTGCAAAAAGACATAATACATCTACCACCAAGACAAATATACAGCAGAAAAAGTGAGAGGACAGCATTTTATCTAATGGCTAACAGGTGGGTCTCTGGTGCACCCCACTGCCAGAACACTCTTTCAAGACATCTTCAGCCCCAGGAAAAGTCTGGAGGTGCAATTCAGGAAATCCCAAACATGTTCACTTCTTGGGAGAATGAACTGTTACACTGATGATGCCCCTGCGTATGGCACACAACTAAACCTGCATCACTTCTTTGCATAAAAAGTAAAACTGCATATCTCCTTTATTGTACCAAGCCACAGACTGGCTGATGGACTGAATCAGGAGGGATTATGGCCTCAGCATCCCTTACAGAGCTCTCAGGAGAAGAAACACTGTTCCTAACTCATTTCACTGAGACCAAATCACCTAAAGTTCATTTCACCTAAAACTCATTTCACTGACTAGTAGTACTCTAAGGCAAGTCAAAGGTATACGCCCTTTTCCCCACTGTAGTGCGATCCTGGTGTTAGTATATATAGTTAGGGGGTGTGGGGGGGTGTAGCCCCCCACCTAGTTGGGTTTTACCAAATAATATAAAACAAAACCAGACAACATAAAACCAAATTAAGTGGGGGGCTACTACCCCCACATCCCCCAATGTGGGGGGCTGTGCCCCCCATAACTATATATACTAACACCAGGATCGCACTATAGTGGAGAAAAGGACATATACCTTTGACTTGCCTTAGAGTACTACTAGTCAGTGAAATCAGTTTTAGGTGAAATGAACTTTAGGTGATTTGGTCTCAGTGAAATGGGTGTCAGTAAAATAGTCTTTCAGTGAAGTGATACGAATCCCTATCTTTATACGGTATCTGATTCCTAAAGTCACATACATCCCTCTTAGTTGACATGAAAAAACTTTTCAGTCCAATGTAAAAAGAAACAGGAAGGTTCACCAATGGGGATATTTATATGCCCACTCTCAATGGAAACTGGCAGAGGCTATACGGTTGACAGACTGAAGCATAAATGAAGTCTCACTATTTGGGCTGAGGGCAAGAATGTTAGGAGGATTTTCAAACCCATAGTCTCTTATGTACTGCTTTGCATTCTCATGTTTTGGGTCATATGTCAGAAGTATGGTGCGAGAGAAAGGCACCCAAGCTTTGGTACACTGGTCAGATGTATGGTATACTTGGCATGATAATTCTAAGGACATCAAATAACATGGTGAATGCAAGATCTGTTCTAAGACAATTGGAACATACTCTGGAATGGAATACCAAGTTAACACATGACGTAAAATCTTGTCCATCCTAATCTCTTTAAGAAACATAATAAGATAACAGCACCAACACAAGTTTTGCAACAGTGGTGTGCCTCTTGATACTACCTCCGTTGCAAAACGGCAAGTTGTTTAAGAAAAAAAAAAAAAAAGGGCAAATATAACATCTGTTTGTAATGTATGCAGATGGGCAGGCAGTGAGATGGTAGCCTTGACCGTCACTTTTGAACAGAAAAAGATCTATCCTGCTGTAAGAAATATCATGCTGTTGCTGCCATAATCTCTTACTTTTTTTGAAGTTTCTTATTTAAAATCTCAAACTGGCTACTCTGTTTATAGAAAAAAGTAATTTTTTGTAGGGTAGTTTCTTTCATACCTCTGTACTGGTGTGGTAAACTTTACATTATGCACTTTTTTGCCTTTCTTCATGTGTTGCACGACTTTCTAAAGAGGTGTTGAAAAGAAGTCCTTATCCAGAGGAGTATTCAATAACTTACCTTTAATGTCGTCTAAGAAATGTTGGCTTGCAAACCATGCACATCTTATTACAGAACGAACGCGACAGCCATCAAGCATGCAATAATTGCACCATAACCACATTTCATTACATGTGAACCCAAGTTAACTTTTGTTTCATTTTAGACTCTTGATATTTAAATGAGAGATCAAACAGTTCTACAGTGAGATCATCTATCTGTTTTTTAGAACATATGACTGGTAGTATGGTATACCGGTATTATAAGTAACACTGCTTATTGCAATTAATATTGTCAATACCCACAGTTCTTGAAGTATACATTTGTTTTCTATCAAGAGCCTTATTTTCTCTAACTGTTAAAGTTCTTAAGGCAGGGATAATTCCAGACCCTTTCTATGCCACAAAATCAACGTTGCTGGGTCAAGAAATTCTAAACTCAACCATTCTAGATAAAGTCTTTTTGCTGAAAAAAAAAAAAAAAAAAAAAACAGCCATTAGTTCATTTTCACAATAATTTTTCTTGGAAAAGAACACACACTGCAGATGGGTGTATGGGTAACCTTAGGTGGAATATAGTTACACAAGCACTTATGGTGCCTTTCTAACAGGACATTGCTTGCTTGACTAGAAAACATCTTACATTTCACTTACAGTTTGTAGACAAGAATCAGAAATTAATTTTAGACTGATGAAAGATACAAGTCTAATGACAACACTGCAAAGACAAGTGAAGGAGATTGAGGAGGTTGCTCTTTTTAACAGCCAAACTACCTACCAACAACCACATCAGGTGACTGCAACCATGGGTATTGCAGAACATTTGACCAATGAAAATATGGCTGACATCCACAACTCTCAAGTTCATCTAAATCATGTAAAATAATTTATTGCAGCAATGATATTTATGATGCACATCTAGTCAGATGTCAATGGCATGGCAAGAAGGGCATCATGGTATGCTCTCAATCTGGATCATGGAGCCTATTGAGTCCTGAGGATAACAGCACTTGCTCTCAAACATAAGTAGTGAACACCTACTGGGGAAACAAGCTGCAGATCGATCATGTGTTAGCTCCAACAGTCGGTGGATGTGTAATACTGACAGCCTGGGATGTCCCACAAAAGTGGTTGCTGGTGTATTTCTTACAGGCCTGTCAGCGCCAGCAGAATGTGACCAATATCCATCACATTCATCCATCATCCTTCAGTGCACCTTCACCAAACCATGATTCAACTAACTTGCTCTAACTCATAATATACCAAATAATTTCTCACAAAGGAGGTCAAATATTCAACAGTACAAGTAAAACATTTATTCACTAAAATCCATGTCTCACCTGTTAATGTATACTCTGTGTCCTTGATGTTGTCCACTACCTCCCAGCAACGCTCATCCTTGACCCTTGGCAGTCCCTCAAAGTTGGTTTTTCTATACTCCAATATGTAGTGATCAATTTTGCTGTCTTCCTCAGGAGTTTTCCACTTCACAGTTATACAGTTATCAGCCACTAGACATTTGTCAGAATCGATCTCTGGAGCCTTGGGGACTAAAAGAAACATAATTGGGTTTAATATCAGAAAACAAATTGTACTTTGTTACCTTCCTTACTGCTAAAATGTGCAGAAATTCTGTCCCTTCCTCGTGTGACACTCCAAACTAAATTAGACATTCCAGTCAGACTCATGAGAAATGAAATACTTGAAAATAGAAATGTTGGGAATATATTTTTAAATATGTATTTATTTGCTTCAGAAAGTTAATAATGACATATGCAAACCTACTGAAGCTGCATTCAATGTGTAGTCATTTTAATGACGATGGGAATTATAAGCATGGCTTTCCAAAATGGCAAAAAAAACAAACAAAAAAAAAAAAACAAAACAAAAATTTCCCGAAGAGGAAAATGAGGACTTAAGTTAAGGTTTCATCTAATGGACAATATCATTGCTAAAACTGGGCATCAATTTATACATGGTAAAATCAAATACTGGAGTGGGACTGGAATGTAACTTTATATTCCACAGGTGGAAATGCTATCAGCAAAGCACACCAGCTCACTTACACTTGGAATGAACTCAGCTTATGTTCTCCATTTTTTTCTTTAGGTTTATTGCATGCCATATTCTTTTTAAGGTTACGATACTTGTAAAACAATATCTTCTTCAGATGGAGTATATCTGCTTCAACAAGGACACTACTAAAGTTCCTCACCTCCAACTTACAAATCAATTAATGACAATAAAAAAAAAATCTGTCACAATCCACTATCCTGTGAATGAATATAAGAAACTGCACAACAAAATTAAGGAAATGTACCCATGCTGGTTTAATAGTAGATAATGTAGCATACTTTGAAAAAATGCTTAACTAGAAGAGTCTTGTTTTACCTCCAAGATGGGATGCAAAAGGCCTATTACCTATTAACAATTACAAAGACAGATCAAATAAAAATGTCACAATAATGCTAAATTACATTCTGAAAAAAACGTAATCATTCTTTTTCAACAACGTAATCAGTTTAATTCTGCAGTCATAAATACACATTTACCCCATATGAAGTTTCGCAGCTACCATTCTAGGTAATGGTAGAGTATAAAAGCAAAGGGACAGGGAAGTGCTAAGTGAAAGACCTGCATTGGTAGAGTTTTTAGTCAAGTCTAGAATAGAAGCTGCTCTTAAGGGATAATTAGTACGGCACATTAAAAATTGTATGATAAGAATGAATCAGAGGAGGTTAGAAAATTGTGGAGAGGCTGGAAAGGCAATTTATAAATGAACAATGCAAGGGTATCTACATGTCTCCCATTTATACAGCAAAGCGCAAAAGGTTTAAGATTTTTGCATAGAGGTGTTTACAGAAGTAAATAGGAAATGCTGGGGGTTGTGTCAGAAAACAGAGAAGTACCTGACAATGCATATTTTTTTTTTGGTATATATTAGTAGATTTTAAAAATTTCCATGCAGGGTACTCTGTCAGAAATGTTGGGGAAGCATATGGCTGTAACTAAGGAAATGATTCTTTTGAGTTGGGACACAGGATATGAATTGCCAAGACATAGTAAGGCCTTATTAAGTTTAACGCTACTGGCTGACAAAAAAAGCAATTACAAGAAAATGGAAATCAAAAACTAAATCAATTGTAAATGAAATACTGAATATTGTAAAGGAGATAAAAGGACTGGGGGGTAGGATCTTTAGAAAAGAGAAGCTGTGAATTACATGGAAATAAATGGAATCTGTAGGAGCTATATGCAGAACAATGTTAAAGGAGGAAGAGGAGAAGGAGTGAGGTCCAGGGGAATGCAGGAATTGAGCAATTTATGTAATGCTGAAGTAAATTGTTAAGAAAGAAACCACCTATAACGAATGAAAAGGAAAAAAAAAAACTAACACGCTTTTTTCTATTAATGCATGTAGATGTACATTTTAAGTAATAATTAAAAAAAATAGCATGTCTGATACCTGCCAAGAGCATTTGTCATTATTCTTACAGATAATGCAGCTGTGTCAGAAAGTTGCTTTGATAGTTGGCAAAGCAACCTTCACAGAATACTTCTCTAGCAGACTTGAGTCTGACTGAAACAAGTGTTACTGCTCATTGATGAGCATGGATAAAGAGTTTATAATGTCTGTGGTGGCCACTGAACACATTTTACTAAATGTGCAAAAGCTGTTCTTCATGGAGACAAATGACTTGATAATAAATATTAAGCATTACAAAATACCATCTAGTTTTCAAAAGGAAGCTTGCTTTGTTCTAAAACGTGAATTTCAGGTCTATTTAATGTGTTGTCAAACAAAGTTGCTGTCCATTTAATGGCAAGGTTGGATACAAAATGAAAGTGTATTTCAGTAAGTTAACTCATTTCGGGCTTAAAGGAAGAGGTTTTTACGTGTATAAATTAATCCTGTGTCTGTGCAGGCCCTTCCAGCTATTGAGACACTAGATGTTGCTAGGAAGTGAGTAAAATGAATGGCAAAAGGATTTCTTATTTTGTTAGGGTCATTACAGCCAGATAAGACTTGAGCTTTGAATCTTGAGGAGACGCTAATAAGGCAGACACTGATAAAGTTACCGGTACAAAGTCACTGGGGTTGACTGCCTAGAACATATCCAGGCACAAATGCCTTACAGAAGTGTGCATGGAACACATGAGATTACTGTCCAAGATATTTGTTAGTCAAGAGGGTCACAGACTTTAGCAGTGGGATCTTTGAAGGCTAATTTAGTCATATCCATGGATGGCTATATAGAAAAAAAGTTTCCCATCACATCATCTTGTATTTTATTACAACTGTATGCAACAATTAGTTGAAGAAATTCAGAATTTGCAAAGCTAATTTAAATGCCTTCCAGTGCCTGTCAGTTTAGCCGAGACAAATAAGGCTCTAAGCTGCTAATGAGCTTTACTTTTGTAGTACTTAATTTGATTCCCTCAGTCTTCATCTATCTAAGCAAGTCACTTACCAGGCAGTGCTTTCAGGTCACCTTTGAAAAACAGCTTGTGCCTAGTTAATTTATATGGTTAATAAATGAAAAAAAAAAGTGAATAAAGATGAGTGATATCTGCACATAACAGGGATTATGACTTGGAGTTGAGGATGGCAGCTCTAGGTGAAAGTAACAAAAAAAATCTTTGCATCAATGCATTTAGCACCTTAAAGAGAGGTGAAATTGTCTGCTGTCTAGCTTCACACGGATTCTAGCTCCAAGATTTTTCTTTTCTTTGTGAAGTACTATCACTGCTTGCTGTGCTGGAGTTATCATTATGTGTTTTCAATTTGATGGTGCTATGGCTCTAAGCCCAGATAGCCTACATGATAGAGACCACTTCTTCCTTGGAAGTTGGGCAGGGGGATACGTCTTAAGAGTAATAATAATTAAAATTCTGCTAGATGAAACATTTTTATCTGAATTTAATGTTTAAACATATAAATAATCATGGATTATACAGAGTTCCACTACTGTTTTTAAAAGTCATGCATCGCGAAGTTCGAACTTGTACTATATTGCTACTTATTTGGTTAATCCGAGAGTGCATCACATTAACCACATTCATTTTAATAAAACATACAACCTTTTTTACTATTAAGTGTGTCTCAATGCCAACTTAAGCATGTGGAGTGTATATGTTTACTAGATGACTCTTCAGATAAATGGATCTGAACAGGAATATATAAAAAGGAAGGGAAAGTTTTTTTTATTATATACAAAACATAACATGCATCTACGAATTTGTTTCTGACTTGAATGAAAAACAAATACTGACTGATGACATGAGTAGGCTTGGTCAAAGAAGTGAAGGGGCCTGGGTGGAGTAAGGGGAAGTAGTGCTATGGCCACAGCAGTACTAATAACAATATCCTAAAGTCTTAGTGTGTCATCTAACCCAGAGGAGAAGGAGAGAGAGAGTCTTGATATATTTAAACTTTAAAGCATGTCAAGCCTGGGGCAGTGAGTATACCTGAAAAGTACTTGAATGAAGTAGTACATAAAAAGTTACTTAAAGCAGGATATGTTTAGGGAGTCTTTTCAAACCTCACACTTAGTTTTTATTTGTATAACATTCACCACCTGTTCAAGCTGTTCTGAAGAAAGTTGTAATTTTCACTGCCTTTTGTGTTTTATACTGCAATCACTAGGTGTCATGTGGTGGCCCTTTTAAGGACAGCAGTGTACATCCTGACATTATAGCTCTACTTCCTTCTTTATATTTTAGTTACTTTTCTTTTAAAGGCTTTAACCCTTTTTCATTGTTTTCTCCTTCCCTCCCTTTCTTAACTACGCAGAATTTTGATAGGTTATTAAACATTATCCCTGCAAAGTGGAAGGTTTTGTTTGTGCAGCACATCAGATTAGAAGAGAGGGAGACCATATGGCAAATAAAACTCGGGGCTGACAAATTCCCAGGATTGAATGAAATGATAACTATCAAATGTTTTTTAAGACCAAAGGTTAAAGATATTTACCAAAAAAGGTTACTTATGATTCTTTATGACTTTGTGATATTCTTTAGACTTTTCAGGAATGTTAAGCAATGATTATTTAATTGATTGTTTTATTTGCATTTGTGATTGGTTATGGAAAGTATAAAAATCAACAGTTTTTATTGTAAAGTATTCTGATGAAGTCTTGTTGGATGAAAGCGGTAATAAATACTTTGTACGCTAATTCTGATCACTGGCAGTGCATTTTTGGTGGGTTTTTATTATTTTGTTTGTGTAGCGTTCAGCACCTGGTCAAATTGCTGTGGTGAGAGACTTCCTTTTAACTTTTTTAATCATAAAATCACCGTTGTCCTTTGGATGATACTGATCAACACATATAATAATGAAATCCAGAAGCAAATATACGCATCTTCTAAAACCATAACTTTGAAATGGACATAATCTCTCAAATTCATGTCTTAAAATATGACTCGTATAAATACACACGCATGTAAAACAGTGGTTATCTTACAGAAGTCATCTATTAGGCTCTGTACCTTAAATATTCATATTGTTCTTCACATTTATAATGCTAGAATTGCTAACATCTTTAAATCATTTTTCAGTCTAGTCACATGCACATATTCTCCTTACTGGGATGATGCATTCTTCTTGCATCTTAAAATCCCAGTCTCCTGATAATTAAGTATCCCGTTGTTAACATTAATTACTGTTGGGTACATCTTTGCCTAGTCTTTACACTTATTATTTCATGTACATGTATCCTATTTTATACTGTACCCTAAATGCCAATAAAATTATTACGTCATTTGTAGTCTCCCTACACTATTTATATAAACGGTCATCACCTATTTCAGCTTGAACCACACTCTATACTATTAGTACAGGTCTTCTTGACAACCAACCTTAAAATGGCATTTCCTTGCAACCTTCCTGCATAACCTTCAATTACATTATTAGGCAATGCAGTGCTTGGCCAAATGAAATGACAAATTATGCTGAGCTCCTACCTAGCTATATCAATCTTTCATCACCATGTTCATTAAATGAACTGCTTGACCCTGACAATGCCCCCAACCCACCCCATCTGGGAGGCGTCCGTGGTCACAGTAGCATTTAGAGGAGGACGGATAAATTACTGTCCTTGAGAAACATCTGTGAAGTGAAACAACCAAAGAAGAGAATTCCTGCATATGTGGGAAAGTTTGATGGGGAAACTCAAAGGATTCCTGTGAAGGGACCATTGGACCGCTAATGTCCACTGCAAAATCTGCATGTATAAGCGGGCAGTAGATAGAAGAGTTATACTGACTGCCACAGAACCCAATGCCCTGAGAATCAAGCAGGTCAGATATGTTAGGACAGAGAAATCTGCCGGACCTGAAATCTTAAGCTTGCATTCCTTTCAGTCGCTAGAATGGCCTGGGATACCCTTGTGTCCAGACGCGCTCCAATTAAATCTATGACCTGAACTGGTTACAGCTGAGATTTCTGAATGCTAATAATGATTCCTAGGAGTGCAGCCAGATATAAAAGATAGTCCCTGACCTGGATTGTAGATGCGTGTTTGAAGCAGTCCGAAGCCAGTCGTCCAGATAAAGAAAAACCTGGAAACCTTGCAGCCTGAGATGCATTGCCACCAATGCCAAACATTTGGTAAACACCGGGGGGCTGTGGTGAGGCCAAACAGGAGTGATCTGAATTAGTAGTGACTGGCTCACAGCCTGAAACATAGACATTGTCTGCAGCGGCCGTCCATCTTTATGTGGTAGTATGCGTCCTTCAGGTCTACAGAGCACATCCACACGTTCATCCTCAGAACAGGTAAGATGGCCTGAATCGTGACCATCCATGAACTTCGTGTTTCACTGACCTGTTCAGGGTGATCAAGTCCAGAATTGCCTGCAAGTCCCCTCTTTTCTTTGCACACTAAAAGAATCTGGAGTAAGCACCTGCTTAGACTTGATCACAGGGACGTTTTGGATGACTTTTTAATTTTTCAATTTTAAGGTTGCATCCTCCTTCTGACTAGGTGGAACATCTGGAAGGCAAATTTTTGTTTGGGAATTTCTAAAAAGGGAATGCAGTATCCTCTGGATACTATCCTTAGTGCCCATCAATCATTTGTGATCGCCTACCAAGCTGCTAGGTGCACGGAGAAGCGCCCCCCCCCCCCAACTGTCTCCAGTGGAAGACAGCTGGGCAACTGTTCAGGAGTACTGAAAGGGTTGGTCCGAAAAAGTTTCCAGTGACCTTGGTTTTGCAGACCTCCTCGACCGCGTGAGCGGCATCTTCCATTGTGGTCAGTTCCCCCCTCTGCCTCGTGGGGTAAAATCTCTCTGCATGCCTTGAAAAGGACCCTGCAACTTACGAAACCACATGTTTTTACTCCTATGCTGGTTCCTGGAAAAGGACCTTTGTGGGGTAGAAAAATGGATCCAGACAACAGATGAGGTCTTTCTGCCCTTTTCACTGCGTAAAAGTGTGTCACAAACCGTAGGCCCAAACAAGGTGAAGCCATCAAAGGGGGCATTGATAAAGGACAGTATGAAGGGCACAGCAAAGTCAGCAGCCATTCAGGCATGGTGCCTTACAGCAATGCCAGAATCGGCCACCCTTGAGGTACTCTCTGCAGCGTGGGATATCATCCTCATGGACGCATTAGCCAGTGAGTGAAGGGTGGCCAGTATGGAGGAAAAGGTTTTCTGTTCCTCAGCAGATATGGACCCAAGGGACGAACTATAAAGTTCCTTCACCAGATCCATTTGTAGCCTCGTGAAATGCGATAAGTAGTTTAATGCCCTAAAGGTAAACGTGAAAGAGGCATAAACCCTTTTCTCAAAACTGTTCAACGTTCGTAATTCTCTGTTGGGAGGGTGAACAGAAGAGCTGTCTTGTGAGAGGTCCTTCCTGGTGGCTGCTGTGACAACCATAGCACCTACAGGGATACCCTTAGTCCAAAAGGTTACCCTTAGTCCAAAAGGTTTTGTCCAAAGGGGCACTCAAAATCTGTCTGCATGCTTTGGGATCGGCTCTACCATATCTGGCTCCTCCCATGCCCTAGTCGACACTAGCTCAATTAGTGGGTCGGCAGGGTGGGACACCCAAGTATTAGATGGGTTGGACATGAAAGCCTCCCACAGAACTGATTTTTCAGGGGAACGGTTTTGGGCAGACCAGCCACCGCTCTGGTGTAGCATTTCTACAATGCCTCCCAAGGAGACTTCTTTGGGTGGTGACCTGGGGGACCCTTCTCCTTCCTCAAAATCAGTGTTGGTGGTAAGAGATTCCTTGGGGGAATCCATGTGCCTCTTCTTAAACAACCTCTTCTGGGGGACCTCGTCAGTGTGATACTCCAGGGAGGTGTCAGAAGACTCTCAGGGATCCAGAGGCAGGATTTTGTGGAGGCTTTCTGGGCCTGGCTGTCAACGTGGCAAACTTGAAGCCTCAGGCACCAGACCAGAATGGGGAAGGGGAGGTTCTGAGGAGGTGTCTACCGAGGCTCTCCTTAGTGGGAAAGAACTCTCTCCACCACTTTGAAGGCCGAAGTGCCTTGATCCTCTGAAAGCAGTCCCTCCAGGGCCGAAACTGCTGAAGCAGGTACCTTCTGGGGGCCAAAGCCTCCTACTCCGAAGAGGGAGCCAGAGCTGAGCTCTCGAAAGTCGCCACTGCAAGGGAAAGAGCTCTGAAAATTTTGGACTGTAAGTCAACCCCAGGAACCAACCTCAAAAATGTGGTTCTGAGACACACTTGGAACAGACAGGGTTTGGGCTGAGTGCATTGGGAAAACAAGTCTGAGGCAACAAAGGGATCACAATCAGCACTGACACCCCGGTGCCAGAGAACAATAGAACCAAGAGCTCAGACACCAAATGACTGGTTGAAGAAGGAGCTACTAGTTGAAACAGGGAAACCCTCATGGATCCAGGTGTGGACAGAGCAGACACAAGACCCATATTGGATCTGGGTGTCGAGGAACTGCCCTCATCAGTCTGCCCACGTTCTTAGAGGTAAGGCTTCAGGAAGATGTGGAGGAGGGCGGGTCGCAGAGATCTCCTGGGTGAATGGGAGGGAGACCTCCTAAACAGACTGGTCGGTGATGAGCTGGGAACAGAGACAAATGCTAGAAATGCTACAGGTGTCACACTAGATCCTGAAGCCACAAGAGAATCAGGGCGAAGGGAAGGAGACAGGAGCAGAGTTGCCTGGATCTGAACGGGTCAGCTCCAAGACTTTCAGAACCTTCCTCGGCGGCTCCAAGGAGGACTTCTTGTGTGAGCATTTCCCACACTCCCGGGCCTCCTGGGACTTTCTGGAGGGGAGGGAGAGCCTCCCGAAGTAGAAAGAATGCCCAAAAAGGAGGAAGGAGGGAGCAAACCCTTAAGAATAAGTTTGCTTCCACTATCCGCCAAGGTCTCAGGATGGAAACCCTTGCACACCTCACAGTGGGTGTCCAGGTGTGCAGGCCCAAGGCAGTACACACACTCCCTGTGGGTATCAGACAGTGGGATCTTATGCCCATAGGAAGTGCACTTCTTGAAACCAAGTGGTTTCTGTTCAACCATTTGGAGAAGGTTTGAGTGGTCTTGCCATCCTTGAAAAAAAGAGTAATTGACTATGGGTAGGTACAGACAAGGTGTAAATGATCCCAGGACTCAGTTGCCTTGTATCTCCTATGATCCTAATACTGAAAAATAAATTCAAGTGCCTGGTGTGGGAATAGAACCCATAGTCTTCTGATCTTCTAGTCTCAAATGGAAATGTGTTAACTGCAGAGTCTCTGATACTAATTTACTTCAAAAGAAATTGAGTAAAATATGCAGTTTCATTTCAATCTGATCAGAGAGAACATTACAGCTTGTTCCTATAAAAAGCAAAGTGGTTTCCAATAGTTACAAGGTCAGCCTTATTACTATCACTACTTACCTTCAATCTGAATCATATTTACTGCGTACCTTTGGTCACAGAGATTCGTGACACGCAATTATTCACTGACAGCACAAGAACAGAGAGCTGTGATCCTTAAAATAATTGAATTTGGTTGGGTTGGTCTTCAGAAGAAGCGATTTATTAAAACCACACTGGCTTCTTGAGTCATCTCACAGTTAAAATTAGAAACAAAAAGAACTATGGGATATTTAGATGCAAACTGGCATGCACCTAACTGCTGTTTACAAGCTGAAAATGGTATAGAATCAAAGAGGAACCATATGGTTAACCAGCCAGCCAGGACAGTATCAAATCATGCAACTATAGATTTCCTTATTATGATTATGCAAAACACTGACTGGAATTTTTCCTCTTGCATCTTGCCCTCTTTCAATGACTCTACTGCACTGCCATCAATTACATTGTTACCACTGTGAGACCATCATACTGCATTGCTGACCAATGTTTTATCCTCCCTGGCTCCACTAGATACTGTGCCATGCATTATTTTACCACTTTACTTGAAAATAAAACAGTATCTTTTTTTAGTGCTTACTTTAGAATGTGTTACTTTAATGATGATGGTCATGGTTCCTTGTAGGTTGTTCTGTCTCCCAGCCATCAAGTTTCTTTCACTGCCATGTGTATCGATTATTACAATTATCAGTGTATAATGTTGCTTTTACATTACTTCCACTATGATCCCACTGTGTCATTTTCATAATTAGGTATTTTTCTATTTCAGTCTGAAAACGCATCATCGTCACAGAGAACATTCATGGTAATGTAATTTCTAGTACTGTACCAATTTGCTAATTTAAGTGTTTCAACCATTATGTGCAGTTTGTTGATTAAACATTATTAAAAACTAAAAAGACCTTGGTTCTGGCCATTTCCTTCACTCCCTTAGTGATTCTGTTGTGCCCCTTATAAAAAACACATTTGAAACTGGTTTCTCTACAGCTTAGTAAAAAATGTATGTGGGGCTGGAACTTCACTTCTACAAATGCCTTGCCCTCTTCTTCCATATTGTTAATGTGCCTAACAACTTCTTCATCAGACAGGAGGTGTACTCATTGTGTCAAGATGTTGGAAGCTAATTCCATGAATCTGCATTTACATGGTTTTATAGAAGATTTTATTTTTCTGATGGATTGCACTAAGGTTGCATTCCAAGAGAAAAATAAAATCTTCTATAAAACCATGTAAATGCAGATTCATGGAATTAGCTTCCAACATCTTGACACAATGATAAGTAGTTTTCATAGAAGACAGCATAAAAAAAATAGATCTATCTTGAAACATCTAACTTCTATCCACTGCGTGCCCCATTCTGTATGACTGGGTATTCAGGTTGCTGCCTATAACTGTTACACCTACTGCTAAGACTTGGCTATAGTCCAGTTTATCTTAAGGGAGTACAATAAACCAATCAGAAACTTCCTGACACAAGTTACACTACGCCAGTGAGGAGCCAGTCACCCAGGAATATGAACTCTGGCTCCCAGCAGGCAGAAGTGTGCCATAACTATGGACATGCATATATTGAACACCGGGGGGGGGGGGGGGGGGGGTCTGAAGTGAGACCATATGAAAACATCCAGAACTGTTAATGACTGGGTCTAAATTTGAACTGCAGATCCTCTCTGAATTTCAGCAGTCCAAACACAACACCAAATCTCTTTATACAAGACAAGACAACTCTCCGCCCAGAGACTAAGTGAAAGTTGTCTTGGAAACAAATTTAGTTCATTTAAGTCTAAGATGGTCCTGAGGTCCTTTTGTCTATGTTGGCTGCATGCCTGTTTTTCCTATGAAGTTCAAGACCTTGAGATTTTGTAACCTTTCTTTGAGGAAGAGGTCCTGTAAAGGGGAGACTGGGCAGGGAGTTAACAGAAAGGAAGTCTTGCAAATCATTGCCAGTACTGTCCTCATCAAGATGTCTATGGTGATATCCTTCACAAACAAGTGGTGGGACAAGCAACACCTGAGAAACTCCATGGGCAGCTGTCAGTAAAGGTCTTGGGGCTGCTGACTTTTAATAAGTGGACCATGATTATCAAAAAATGATAAGACATCCCTGGCCACAACAGTGGTTTCTCTGAAAAATGTTGTAACTGTCTCAAAGCTTTTGAGAATTCTATTTTTATTTTCTTGCTGGTCATTCCAAAACCACATTTGCGGTAAGCTCTGAGTTACTGGTGTCCTGAGGAAAACTAGTCAGCTTAGGCATGCTAGCAAACAGTACAGTTAAATGTTGCAACTCTAGCAGGACCTTTAACTGCATTAAAATTCACTCTCACAGTAAGGATCTCCATGATGGAGACAGCTGCAGACTGAAACTTAACTTTTCTTTGACTGGTCCATCTGGCAAATGACAGATGGCATGATTAATTTTGCTGCATATTTACCAAGAGATTCCATCATAAAGCCCAAGTAACTAAGCACCCTAAGGACCACAAATACTTGGATATGCTCTCTTAGGTAGTTAGTGGCTCTGGATGCCTTGTCCATTAAAAGCACTCAGGGTATAGAAGCTCTCTTGTAATAAATGTATTTCTTATAATGATCAACTTTCTCTAAATAATTAAGGAAAGGGTAAAATTTTAACAAGGCTGGCTATCTTATTTAAGATGGGTAACTATCCTTTAAGCAGTCACAGTTCTGTTCTGAAACATTCTAACAAGGTCAACTTTTTAGACAGTTAATCCCATATCCTGATTCACACACACACACACACACACACACACACACACACACACACACACACACACACATATATATATATCTATATATCTATATACAACCAGTCCAAGTGACTGATTTCATAATGGCTTGCTTGGACACTGTCAACTGTCTAGCTTTTCTGCTTCAGAACAGGATTCTTACACTGAGAACACATGTCAGATAGGTCCTTTCCATTCCAGTCTCCCTGGCAAGGTTGATCCTGAAAGCATTAGGTTCTATGGCGATCACCATAACCTTGATTTCCACAGCTTCCTTACACATGAGAAGTTTTCAATGGACTCTAGTGGTACAATGGTCCTTTCATCGCTCTCCCAGGAGTCATCCCATAAAATTGTCTCGAGTATGCAGAAATTCTCTTCTTTGGTGGGTCCACTCCAAAGAAATTGAGGGAGAACTTCTGTTTATCCTTCCTGCCCCCAGCACCATGTTGACCACGGACACCTCCCAAGTGGGGTGGGGCATTTCTTGGGACAGATGGTCCAAGGCAAGTGTTCAATAGAAGAGACCAATCTGCATATCAACATCCTGAGAAGAGAACGGTGCTTCTAGTGTTGCAGGCCTTTCAGAGCTTTCTCCCTCTTGGGACTATTGCAGTACAAATGCACATGTCAGTAGTCTGGTACATCAACAAACAGGGTGGAACCTGATCTTATCCTCTTTGTCGAGAAGCAATGAGGGCTTGGCAATGGGCAATCTCTTCCAACCGCTTCCTAGTAGCAACGAACATACCGGGGAAGTCCAAAATTCTAGCAGATTGGTTCCGCAGGACCATCCTCATGCCTCATGAGTGGTCTCTCAAACAGTCCGTGACAAACATGATCTTCCACAACTGGGGTCAACCTTGCTGTGACCTATTTGCATCCCCTTCCAACTACAAATGCAGTAGGTGCTTTGCCTTGATCCCTCCCCTAAGGGCCAGTCACCGAGAGATGTTCTAGTTCATGTTTGGCTCTCTGGTCTCCTTTACGCTTACTCTCCCCTATGTCTCATCCCCAAATTTCTTCAGAAACTACTATGGTTGAAGAGCAGAGTGATCCTCATTGCTCCCTTTATCGACAAGCATGGTTTCCCTTTCTTTGGTCTCACTTAATACATTCCCCTTGGACCCTGGATCCCAGTCCAGACCTCCTATCTCATCTATGAGGACAGATTCACCCAGATCTTGTAGGCCTCAAACTGACTGCATGGTTTCTCCAGTTCCAATGATGGATAGACATTCCAGGCTTCCCTATCCAGTTCGAAAAATGGTGGCATCTTCCCATAAAGCTTCAACTAGAGTAAATGGAAAAGCTTCATTATTTGTACTTACTACAAACAATTAGTTCCATTCACTGCTCCAATCCCAGGAGTACTGGACTTCCTTGCTTCAATTTTCCAGGGCGGAGCAAGTTTCTACACTATTAAAGTTCAGTTGGCAGCCATCTTCATCTACCATACAGGGAAAAATGCTTTCTCTTTAGCATCATCTAAATTGTGTAAAGCATTTCTTAGGGGGTAACCTTCTTACTTAGACCTTCAATAAAGGACCCCACTCCACCTTGGGATCTCACTATGGTTTTACAAGCCTTAGTACATTCTCATTTTGAACCATCAGCTAAGGCAGATCTCAAACTTCCTTCCAGGAAAACTGTGTTTGTGGTAGCTATAACCTCTGCATGACAAGTATCGTAACTGCAAGCACTATCTTCCAAACCACAGTATTTGATTTTTCACAAAGATAATGTTACCTTACACACAAATCCTTCTTTTTCACCAAAGTTGCCTCTGAAAATATCAGTCAGGTCATTTACCAGTTTTCTTCCCTAAATTTGAAAATAAATGTGAATATAACCTTCATCTTCTCAATGTACACAGACAACTGCAGTTTTACCTGGACAGAACAAAAGCATTCAGAAAGTCTGATAGCTATTTGTTTCCTTTTCTAAAAATAAGAATGGGAAGGCCAGTCTCTAAGACTACCCTGGCCAAATGGATAACATTGCATTTCCTCAGTGGACTTTTTGAAGGGTATTGCATTACCTAAACAACTGAAGGAACATTCAACCAGGTCAACGTCTACTTCAGCAGCTTTCTGGTCAGGGGCCTCTATTGATATTTGTGCAGCTGCCTCTGTCATACTCATACCTTTATTGTGCATTACAAATTCGATATCGCCATGAATAGAGCTACCTTTGGTTCCACGGAGCTCCAGAGCATCCTTCCATGGGGGCCATCCAAGGTTACTGTAAATGGGGACTCTGTCCCATTGGTTGATGAACGAATGAAAATGACATCAGATAAAGAAGTTATGTACTCACCATAACGTTCCTGCTGTGTTGTCCACTTTTATTTTTCTTCAACTCCCCCCCCCCCTTCCCCCCTGTCCTTTTTTTTTTTTTGGAGAGACCTAACGGAAGTGTTAGGAACCTTAGTTCCTCTTTGGGCTCCTGCTCTTTCAGCTATCACTTTCCTGTCTCAAAGTATTATTATTGCATATATGTATATCATGTATACAATAGCAGCAAACTCGATCTATGGTGTTGTTGTGATCAGGGACATTATGGGTACAGGACGAGCTTCAGATTCGTATCCTAGAATCTTTAGGAAGGGGCAGAGTCAGATCAGTGGGTTGGACCTGAACCCATTGGTTGAGGAACGAGTGAAAATGACATCAGATCAAATTATTTATTTAAAGTTTGTAATTAAAGTATGAAAAAGACTCAATATCTCAATATTTTGCAAATTCTTTGGAATACCTGTATTGGGATGAGAAAAATATGTTTAAATCATCTGCATAAGCAGACAAAGTTTTAGAAGAGCAAAGGTAGCTATGATATATGTTTTTTGTATAATAGATAATAGAAGGGATTCACTGCAGAGATTGAAAAGACTACATTCAAAGGGGACAGCCTAACTCCATTATTTAATAGAACAAGATTTCAAATTGTCTTATTAATCACAAGTTGTGTGGAAGAATTGCTATTCATTAATTTGACAGAATGCGTCAAAGATTCTGGAAAGCTACATTTATTAAGAACTTAACATCTATTCCCTATGATGGAGAAGATACATTTTAACATCAATACTGATAAGTGTAATAGGTCTGTAATTGGATGGACCTGAAGGATCAAGATTAGGTTTAGGTATCAGACCTATTTAAGTAAAGGTCAGCAACACCATTTAAGTTGATAGATATTGTTATACAGAACCACACCAGCTTAATATTGATTTATAGAGTGGTATGTGGCATTGTGCCCAAACTGCCTCAGTCACAACTTCAGCTATTACCGACACCAACATCAGCAATGAAAATGAGGATGCCAAAATCAATAACCCTCAAAAGAGTCATCTGACCAGACCACCTGCATGGTTATCAAACTACAAGACCACAGGATAAGTCAAGGTTTCCATCACATCCAAGTTCACATTTGGTAAATCAGTGCTGAAGTCAAAATCCTTATTGAGCTTATGACTGTCCCATCCATCCACCATCCATCCAACACTTCCTTTTCCCATTTTTGCACACGGATGTCACATGAACAGGGCTCATCATCTACAGCCAATGTTTACACCATCAGTTCAAAAAGAAATGAGTGGACTCATCCAGAATCAGCATGGTGTTGGCTGGGTTCCTATCAATATCAGTCATCTGGATTTGGCACTAGAAAGGTAGTAAACAATAAAGAAGGATCAGCACTATTAGTCTGCAACAGCATGGTGGCAAAATGAGGTTTATTTGTGATCAAATACCCTGGTTAGAAACACAAACCATCACATTTTTGCTGCACTATGAAAACAGCCTCTACGTGCTTCTCATAATTTACATCAAATATTACTGGAGTGGAGGGCAAACCTTGGCAGAGATGGTGGTCCAAGCAATAAGGCATCAACAAACAAGTGAACTTCCTAAAGGCTAATTTGGCAGTTGTTGAACCAGTAAGTAAAGAAGCATTAATAACAGGAAAAAACTGTATTTACCATGATTTGAAAAACAGGAGGAAACGTGTTTTTCCCTACCATTTCAAAAGGGGCTTTTTTAGCAGGTGGTTCCAAACTGGTGCAATCCACTTCAGATGGTGGAAAGGAAAAATACAGTCTTCTAGCTACTTTCTTTTTAAGTAAATCAAAAACATTAATGTCTCAGACAACTTCAATGAATGCTTTGAAGCTAAAGACCTGGAAGTGGACGACTGTGACAAATAAGTCTGGGTACCTCTGCTGAGAAAGAAAATTTCAGGATCAATAAAAATGGAGTTGGCCTTTAGTCAGATGATGAGAGTTTATCTAACATATTACAGTGAGTTGTCTGAACCTCTAAATAATCCTTCAACAAGCACATCTGCAGTCTTTTCTTCTTGCATCTCACAGATGAGAAGACGACTCTCAAGCAAGCTTCACATTTTTCAAAACGTTGCACCTCTCCAAGACAAAATTAACACTAAGCATGCCCGTCTTGTAGCTGAATCTATCTCACAGAGGGTCAATGGATGAACCAATGCTCCATGACTACTCAGCAGGGCAACTGGCCAAACAAACAAAACCACTAGAAAATAACACACGTCAAGGGCACATGAAAATGCAGTTCTGAGCCAAAACTCCTGAACCCAACAATGTACTTAAAAACACAGACTTTGGACTTGACACCATTTTTAGCACAAAATCAACATAACACCACTAACTTTAACTTCAAAACCAAGCAAACACATTTCTTGAACAGTGCATGCCGGAGTGATCATGTAGGCTTAAACCAATTTTGACAGAACAATGTTTGAATTATAAGTAAATGGATAAATAACTCAAGCAAGCGTTGACAGAGTGAGAAATAACCTTCTATGTGTGAAAAATCCAAGTAATCCGGTCTTCTGAGACAAATAATTCAGTTTATTACACAGATAAACCACGATAAGCGCTTTCACTAACTAGTAGCTTCTTCAGATCACAAACAGGAAGCACAGGAACCATGTGCTTTAAATATCTGCATGTTAATTAATCAACCAACTTTTAAAGCAGAAGCGCCATAAAACCTAAAAACTAAATATATAAACATAAAATCATCTCAAGATGCAACAGAAATAAACAATGGTGTATGCATATTACTTTTAAAAATTAAAATAACTTCATTCCATAAGAAACAATAAAAATTGAAGTAAATATAAGAACATGTTGTGAGCAGCATACTATCAAGTACGAAAGTGTATACAGCCTAATACATAACTGCATGTGATAGTCATATTATTAATAATACGAGGCAACTTAGAAACTATACATAGTAGATGCCATCAAAAACATGAACCATATACAAGTCGAAAGAACTATTATCAACCAAAGTGATACTTGGTATAATAAGGTCAGTGCATAAACAAAGATGTATATCTGCATATGTATAAAAATGTGTATATAAATGTAGTGTCTTAATAAATATATGTATCTAAATATAAAAGAATGAATGAATGTGTACAAAAATATAAATAAATAAATGAATAAATAAATAAGTTATTGTCTAAAATGAAGCTAAAACCATTAACATTAACAGTATTACAATATAAAATGAATAAATTACCCAAAAATGTGATATATGTATGTGTATGTATATGTATGGGAACAAATATCAGAGCACATTGAATTCTTAAAAATTTCAGAACTTAAGTGTGCCTACGTTTCTTTAGGTGTGGTCTGATAGATGCCCTTTCATTTAAACCATGACCTTTATCAGCTCTCAGCAAAATAATCCACCTACTTTCTCTATCTTCGGTATGATTCATGATGTCACCTCCTCTTACATTAACATTCATTTTCTCCAGCACCCTAAACATGAACTTGTGTTCAGGACTTGTTTGTGTCACATGCTTGGCCAATGCATTCTGCAGATTACCTTTCTTTATATTATAACAGTGTTCCCTTATTCTGTCTCTTAATACCCTATTCGTTTTACCAACATAGAAACATGAACACAGTTCACATACAGCAAGGTATATGACATCAGGTGTCATACAGTTGGCATTGGCTCGGGTATATATTTCCCTCTGTGTATCTGGATGTATAAATACTATGCTAGAATCTATTGAGGAGCAAAAGTTGCATTGTCCACAAGGTGTGGTTCCATAACTAAGACTCGGTGCGTATTCTTGTTTGGTGGATAACAAAGCAATCTTTTAAGATTCTTCTTATTCCTATAGGTAAAGGACGGAGAATCACCTACAATGTTTGTCAATATGACATCAGTTTGTAGTATGTTCCAATTTTTGGAGATGATCTCTCTAATTTGTTTATTATCTGCTGTATATGAAGTCAGAAACCTAACTTTTGCATTTGTGACTTCTTTGACATCATTCATTACTATAGGCTTGGGCCCAAAATATGGGGTACCTGATGTCGAGCGTAAACTTAGAGCATTATCAAATTGTAAATCTACCTCCGTAGAATTATAACCTCTCTCAGCAAACTTCTCTCCCAAGTCATATAAGTCTGCCATAAAGCCTTTGTCATTGGAATTCAACCTAGACATTCATAGGGTCTGTCCTTTGACTATGTTACTGAAAACATACTGAGGATGCATACTAGTTCTGAATAGTAAAGTGTTCCTATAACAGGGTTTCCTAAAATCCCAGTGTTAAACATTCCACATTCGAGTTTTTCGACATATAAATCTAAAAATTCAATTTTCAATAATGAATATTTCATTGTAAATTTCAAACATGGTGTAATGTTATTCAAAACCATATTGAAACTAAGCAATTCTTCTATATTACCATCCCATAGAATAAACACGTCATCCACAAAACGTCTATAAAATCTTACATATTTCTTAAACATGTATTCTTTGAATAATAACTGTTCTTCCCAGTAAGCTAGGAACATATTGGCGTAGCTGTTGGCACAAGGAGTGCCCATAGCTACGCCTAATTGCTGATAAATATTATCAGTAAACATAAACACATTATTTTCCAGCACTAGCTCAAGGAAATGTACCAACAAGTCAATTAAAACATTGCCATAGGTACTATGTTCTGTAAGATATTTACTAACATAAGTTAGACCAAGATCATTAGGGATGACTGTAAACAATGATTGTATATCAAAAGTTACTAAAATCAGATTTTGGATAGTATCTATTTGATTATTAATATAGTACAAATCTGTTAAAAACTGTTTAGACTCACGCAATACAAATTCATTATTGTTTAAAATACACCTTAAATGTTTCTCAATAAAAACTGACAAGTGCTCCGTAACCCATCCTTGCCCTGAGACTATTGGTCTCATGGGTGGCTTGGTAATGCTTTTGTGTATTTTGGGTATTCCATGTATAACTGGGATGGTAGGCATGTTAATATATAAATAATTGAACTCATTTCTATTTATTAAATTACTTCTATAAATATCTGTTAAAATATCATGTACATATGCACACATTTCATGGACCTTAGTAAAATCAATTCTTGTATAAAACACATCACTTAACATATTATACATTTCATTCTGATAATCTATGGTATCAAGTACCACTATGCCAGAGCCTTTATCTGCTGGCCTAATTGTTATATTTAAATCATTTCTTAAGTTATGAAGGCTCTTTCTTTCGTGGTATGACAGATTATTATTAAACATAAAATTAGAATTGTTCAGTCTCTTTTTATGAAAATACTTATAAATCTCATCTTCTGTAGTGCGTAAATATGCTTCAATTAATGGATGATTTACTGATGTATAGTCACTCAGATTCTTAAACACAAATTTATCATTGCCAGTAGTTAATTCACTATCAATCTTATTAATAGAAGTATCATTATAAATGTACTTGAGCATAACATTTCTGCAAAACATTCTAACATCTATGATGGTTTCATCTAGCATACTATTGCTATGAGGAATAAAACTTAGTCCTTTGACTAATAAATTAATGTCATGCTGTGACAGCGGAACACTGGACAAATTAAAAACTAAATTTTGTTGTGATTTGTCCACATTTTCTTTAGCGTTGTATTGGTGAGTGGCTCCCTGAAAATTTCCTTTTTGCCCCTCGACTGTTCGGCGTGTTCTGCTTAAGTTCTTCTCCTGGCGTATTGCTAAAGGGAAGGAAAGATTTAAAGCTGCTCCTTTTTTAAATTCATTTGTTTTAGATCTAACAACCTGCTCTTGATCATTCAGCAGTCTATTCTTAACAACATTCACAGTAGGATATAAATTTACATTTTCATTCATACTGTTATGTGTTATATGTATAACATCTATAGAGTCATTGCTAGTTGCTATTTCCTCATTACTAGCAGCTAAGTTAGTAGAAGGACAAATATCAGCAGATATAGTATCAGAGTCAACATATTCATTAGCAATGGTTGGGGCCTCTCCTGCAATTTCTGGCACATTAGAAACAGCTGCAGGAGATGAGACCACTTTACCAGTGCTCTGTAGAGTCTTATGCTGTTGAAGAGGTAAGCTGCCTTGCTTGATAACAGATGCAGGCATACTTTCTGGGACACGCCTTTCCCAGACAAAAACTTGCCCTGTTTTAAAATCCTGTATGTCCCTTGAAACTTTACTTTGTTTCTGCTGAAATAGTTTACTCTCATAGGCAGATACACAGTCAAGTATATTGTCAAATAAATCATGTATAGCCAACTCTCTATAGTCTTTAAATAACTGTTGCTGTAAATCATTGATTTTACTTGTTAGAGCTTGTTCTTCAGGTTTGAAGAAATTAATCAACAGTTGTAAATATTTGCGGCTAGTCTCAATATTTATCTGCTGCCACAATGACAGCAATTCTGGGTATTCATTGCCTTGACTAGGCATAGAGAACACCCTGAGCCCACGTGGTATAATGGCATTATCTAAACAAAATTGAAAATGCTGCCTTTGCATTTGTAAAGCGTTTCAGTTTATAAAAGTGTTTCTCTATGTCATTAAGTATTAAATTAGCTTTCTGAAAATCCACATCACGCTCACCCATATTAGCTGGTAGTTGTTCAGTTGTTAGCGACCACAATGTAATAAGAGTCCCATCAAGATGCTGTTTAAACTTGGCTTCCATCGCTGCCTTGCCCCGGTGTTCACTTCTGGGCTTATAGGGAAGCTCAATATCCGCCATGGCTTTAGTAGAATATCCAGTAGCTAGAAACTCACTCGTAGTCACGTAACCAACGTAGAAAATGTAGAAACAGCGTTGAAAGGTAAATTAAAAATGCTGGTTACTGCCACAGCATGCTTGCTTATAAAAAAGATAAGTAAATGGATAAATAACTCAAGCAAGCGTCGACAGAGTGAGAAATAACCTTCTATGTGTAAAAAATCCAAGTAATCCGGTCTTCTGAGACAAATAATTCAGTTTATTACACAGATAAACCACGATAAGCGCTTTCACTAACTAGTAGCTTCTTCACATCACAAACAGGAAGCACAGGAACCATGTGCTTTAAATATCTGCATGTTAATTAATCAACCAACTTTTAAAGCAGAAGCGCCATAAAACCTAAAAACTAAATATATAAACATAAAATCATCTCAAGATGCAACAGAAATAAACAATGGTGTATGCATATGCCTTCAAATACCCCTTAAAATTGAGTAGTCCCAATCCGCCCTGTTCTACTGGAAGAATCAGCTTATCCCACTTGACTGTCACAGTTTTCCCCTCCCAAATAAAGTCCTTCAGCTCTTTATTAATTGTTATCCACAACTTCTTCTCTGGTTAAATTTCTATTTACTTTTTGGAATATTCTTACAGGAACAAAATGTCCTGAACAATGCAATATAGGTTCAAATGGAGCTAAAAAGACCCAGCTGCATAACAGATCAGCAACCAAGTGTCTGCATGTACGCTAAAAGTTGAAAAATACATTCAAAGACATTTTTATGTACAACAGGTGACAGTAATAGCCTTCTGTCATAATGTCTACTCTGTCCATACTATCATGGAATGTAAATGACAAAGGTACAGAAAAAAAGCACGCAGTACTGAATCACTTGAGACACATCTGGATAGAACTGAGCATGTGAATTTGACAAACAAATGGATTTCATAGAGGGGCTTCAGTAGATTATCATGGACAAAGGAACAGGGGAGTAATAATAATGAATGCTACAGGTGTTCCAGTAGTGATAGAAGAGGAAGAAATATATAATAATGGTAGACTTGTGGTAGAAAGGAGTTACTGGTGGGAAGAAGGATTATGCGGATATGTATTTATAATCTAACTAAACTGCTACTAGAGAGCTTAAGAGAACTGTGGAAGAAATACTTCACTTTCAGCAAGCATTATTATTATTTCGGATGGGGACTGGGACCTCATTTACGTTGGTCGGATGTACGACAGAAGGGAAATATAATAAAAGAAGTTAGATTCCTGAAGCAATATATGAGAATGTTTGGAATGGAAGATGTGAATTCATTCATAAGAACTCATGACAGAATTTACATGTCATTCTCCAAGGTACAAGAATTTACAGACTAGCCAGAAATTATATCTCACAGAAGCAATGGATTTAATTAAAAGCTCTGACACACATCCAACTTTTCAGGTCAATAGCCAACAAAGTACAACAAAGCTGGATAATGACATAAAAAGAGATACTGGTACTTTCCCACTTACCTGTTAAAGAGAGAAGAATTTAAGGAATCTGTATTGTAAGTGATTCAAGAGTGTTCATGGAAAACAGAAATTTAGTCAGAAGGGACAGCTATTGAATAAGATAAAATGAAACTGAAGTTTAAAACCATGGTAGGACTAAGAAACAGATATGGGGAAAACGCAAAAGAAATTATTTAGAAGAGCTAACAAAGGTTAAAATATTGCAGAATAAGGGGAATCTCACAGAACAAGAGGAGTAACTGCAAATGACCCAAGGAAAATAAGGGAATATTTTGTTAATATGCATGAGTTTAGAGTGATTGCTGTTAAGTAATTATTTTGATAACTCCAGAACACAAAAATATGTATCATAGCATATTAAGGCAACAAAAAATAGAAAGCATTGTTGCCAAACTTGGTAATAAGAAACATAACCAGAGATTCCATAAAGGTATTAGACATATTTCAAAAATTTTAAGAAAAAGCTCTACAATGTAGAGGAATGTGGGAACTGACAAAAGGCACACATGGAAATATTTATGGAAGACTTACTTATGCCAAGATTAGAGGAAGATGAGGTTCAACAATTAATAGTGAAGATAGAAAGAAATGAAATAAAAATGATGATGTATAACTAATCAACTGGAAAGTCTCCATGAAAAGATGGAAGCTGGAAGGGAAGAAAGTGATAATTAAAAACACTAAGAGTGTGCGTGTGTGTGTGTGTGTGTGGGGGGGTACCAGCATCTTGGAAGAAAAGCTATGGTGGTGATGTTACCCAGAGAGGGTAAAAACCAAAGACCCTTCCGACACAGCTTCATATAGACCCATTTCACTTTTAAACCAAGATTATAAAGAGTTTCTGTCGATACAACACGGGTGAGTGACAAAAGGTGTTACCAATACTGACAGATATAGATCAATGCAGTTTTGTGGGGGGATGGCATACATTTGACAACAGTAGCAGAACAATGATAATCCAGAGGGGAAACAGAATATAAGAAAATGCCAGTATTGTTGACGTGTCTTGACAGAGAGAAAGCATTCGATAGAGTCGGACATAATTTTAAGAGTAGGCCAATGGCAGCATGTGGGTTCTGTGACAAAATAATATGGTCAATTAAGATGCTTTCTGGAGGCCTGGAAAAAAGGATTCTTCTCCACGTTCTGTTTGAACAGAGGCATAAGGCAGGGGTGTCCTGTTTCCCCTTTATTTGTTTTATATTTAGAGCCATTAGAAAAGAAAATAAGGGAGTCATAAATTCAAGGTTATAACTGGTACAGTAATTAGAACAGTTAGCTTTAATCACAGATTATATTATTTTGTACTTGATACATCTAGAAATGGATATAGCAGTGTTGTGGAATATTTTGAGACATTTCCAAGTCGTTTCTGGATACAAAATATTTGCGTCTTTCGGCTTACCCCGGTTAGGGGTTGCCACAGCGGAACTCCGGTCCGCTAATGATTGGCAGTTGATTTTTACGTGCCGAGTTTCCAGCCCTGACACACAACCTTCAATGAAGGTATGCCCATTCACGCATGTCTCCACGCAGAAGACGCTCTAGCTGAGAATTGAACCGGACAGCGTCTTACTGTGAGGCGACAATGCTACCGCAGCAAACAAAAGCTATAGCAGTTTACTCAGCAATACTCATATTTATGGGGCATAATAAAATGAGGTATTTAGGTGTACGGATTAAAAATGATTCCAATATGGCAGCTAAGGTATGTAGCACAAAACTAAACAAAAGATAATATAAAAAGTGAGGATCTGGAAGCCGCTGACTATGGACATGGATAGTCAAAAGTGAAAACGTTTGTAGTCCCTTTACTTTTATATACAGGTCAAGCATACTTTTACTAAGCAGAGGAGAGGTTGTGTATCAAAATTAATGGAACAGTTTGGGGTTTGTATAATATACCCCACATACACAAGGTGCAGGGTTTCTTTTCACCTTTGAAATAGAAACTGGCTACGCTTAAAATAGCCCACAAGGGCAGCTAGGCTAGTACTTATCTATGAACCTATATGGGTGGGAAAGAGGACAAGAGTAAAGAACAAGATGGTTTGGGATTACCTGATTTAAAGGGATATTTTAAAGTTATGAAATCAAGGTTCAAATACGTAAAAGCAGAAGGTTATAAGGCAAAGAGGAAGGGGATGTTGATAATGAAACAAGGACAGAGTACAATTTTGGAAGCACGTCCTTACAAAAAATAACAAAGGTACAGAATACTGCATTTATAAAATAGCAGCAGAAAATATTTAAGAACTAAACCAACAAAGAGTAGAAAAAGGAGATTTGACCAATAGAGTTGACTGCACATCGATAGGCAAGGGGGGGGGGGCTGGAATTTACTAGAGAATACTAGCAAAGGAACCAAAATTTTGGAAGCAAACAACTAAACAGGGAACGGTATTAGAGTAGGATGAGGTTAAAGCAGAAGTCTGGATTGCAGGTTAGAGACTACCTTTCCTGCCAGGGAGTAATAACAGACTATAAGAAAAGAGAAAGCTTAAACGAAGGACCAGTTCTGGTAGTGCTTTTAGATGAGTTTAGAATAGAATTTGGTCTTAAGAATGGGATAATTAAGTAGGGCATATAAAACACTGCACGATAACTAAGAATAAATCTAAGGACATTATGAAAGATTTGAAAGGGATAGAGGGAATGCAAAGGTAATATACACAATGGAACAATTAGGGGGCACTGCTACATACCTGGTAACCATACAGATAAATCCAGAAGGTTTAGCATTTTTGCTTGGAAGTGTTTGATTCGTATTTTATACCTCAAGCAAACATCACATAACTCTTTCCTCTGGTAGACAGCAAATGTTGGAGATGTGATGGCTGGGAACATATTTGGGAATCTAACAAGTTGGCAGATTTTAAAAATCCTTTACAGAACACTTTGTAAGCAATGTTGGGGGAGCAAATGGTTGTTACTAAGAAAATGAAACTTTTGAGCTGGGATACTGGATCTGGACTGCCCAGACATAGTAAGGCCAGGAGCGGCCTTAGGTCAACTGATGCCCTAGGCAAAAGGGCTCCATGGTGCCCCTCCACACCACCCAATGCCCCCCATCCTGGTCTACTTACACCAAATAAATACTGGAAAAGTGCCCCTGCTAGAGCGGCAGCCGCCTAGTTGGCCTATGCCTAAGGCCGGCTATGAGTAAGGCCTTACTAAGTCGAATGCTACTGGCTGAAGAACAGAAAAAATAGCAATTACTAGAAACTAGCAATCAAAATCTTAAAACCAACTGTACCTTAATTACTGAATATTGCAAGGAAGATAAATACCCAGAGCTGGGGTCTTTACAAAGAGAAGGAGCACATTACATTGAAATAAATGGAGTTTGTGGGAACAACAGTGTTTAGGAATTAAAGTGAAATTTAAGGGAAGGCAGGAAATGAGCAATTTACGTATTTTTGGAATGAATGACAATTATTTAAATTTATACTGCATGAAAACAGGGGATGCTATTACTGTTTGCTTTCTTTTCTATTACTGAATAAGTATCTATGTCGCTTTTTTAAAAATGTCACATTTAAAAATATGTTTAAAAAAAATCCAAGCAGATGTAAAAAAAAAAAAAAAAAATTAAAGAACTAGTCACTCATCATGAGAAATGAATTCCCAAAAATCTCTAACATCACAGTGGAGTCATTATGGAGTCTGACAAGCATTTTTAAGTGGAATGAAACTTCTTAGTGCATTATGGGTTGAGGGGAGTTGCTAAGCAGCCTGGGTAAATTTGAAGTGATGAGCAATCCTACTGACTATGGCCTTATTGCTGTGAGTTACAGAAGACTGACCTACTTCTACCCGACCTAATTGTACATGTATTCCTGTTCAGCTTGAGGTTATATTGTCAGCCTATTCTGTAAATGAGTAAGTCTCTTCTGAATTCTTCTATGTCTGCACCTCAAGCCATTATATTGTCAGTGATGATAACACCACCTTAAATTCTTTCAAATATTTGCATAAAATTCTATAAAACACTTCAGGTATTGACAAAGTGGCAGACACAAGTCCAAAGCATCTGAAACTTTCTAAAGGTATATATGTAGATACACTTTCTGTATCAAGTCTGATTTGACTAATAGCTAATTATACAAAGTAGAGAAAAATACTTTGCATTTAACATACCCCCCACCACACACACACACACACACACACACACACACACACACACACACACACACACACACACACACACACACACACACACACACACACACACACACACAGCTTCCACCTTCTCTTATTCCCTTCTGTTAGCAAACAGTATCCATAACTGATCAATACTGTGTGCTTGTAAATTTAAACTATGACCACAGTAGCCTACTGATACAAAGTTATCCTGTTTTTCCACCTGAGAAATGAAGAAATGACTTACAGTTTCAGAGCAGTCCTTGGTCAATTGTGATTGTTTCTTAACACATACTTGTCTTTACTTTGTGATCGTTTCCAGCCCCTCATACAAGCAACTAACAGGGTCTCTACCCGCTTCGCTCCCCACCCTGCCCCCTATTCCTTCCCGCCCCCGGTGGTCCCACCTTTACTGCACTCAAACCCCTCCCATCTTTCTAATAGCCAACCACAGCACTAACCCAACACTACCTCCTCCATCTTCCCACTACTATCACACCTCCTCAACTAACATGTACAAGCATACCTTTCCTATGCTCACTGCACATACTCTCCTTGCATATCTTACATCCTACCAAAGCTCCATCATTCCCCCACTCAACCACTACCACTGTACTACTACTCACACCACCACTCATGACTCACCCACACTCAGCTCCCCTCCCACCAGCTCAAGAACCATCCCCATGCACCCCCCACATATTCTACCAACTATATTACTCAAACATAAAGCATCCCTACAACTTAACATAGTAACCCCTCCCACCATACCTATTACCCACAGAGCACAATCATAAAGTTTCCCTTATAAACAAACATATTCAAAAATTGAGAAAACTAATAATCTCATGCTTATCAAAACTAGCCCTAAGTGGAGACATCCACCCCAACCCTGGCCCAACCATCTCCAATCCCAATCTTCATAATCAGACTAGAAACCACAACTTCTCCCGTATTACAGCCAATAGAAAGCCAAGTGACTTCCTTCTACTATGCCTAAATATCAGAAGCATATCCAACAAAGTCCATGAACTCCATGCCACCATAGACTTGTACTCCCCAGATATAGTCATCCTGAGAAACCTGGCTAAAACCTCACATTACCAGTGAGCAAATACTCCCTACAGGTTACGGCATACTAAGAGTAGACCGGCTAAACAAAAAAGGAGGTGGTGTAGCTATAATATTTAAACAGCATCTAAACATCCAGATCTTAAAATCATCAGCTCCACAAATAGGCAATGAAGAAATAATATATAACAACCTCAAAATTAACCAAAACAAAACCATCAACATAATTGGATGCTACTTCCCACCTGGTCAAAACATCCCTCCCCTGGAAAACCTCCTCAGCTGGTCTACCCACCATCTCCCCCAAGAAACTATCATCTTAGGTGATTTCAATATTGACTGGCAATCATGTTCTGGCAACAATCCAACACATCATGTACACCTTCATGGCTTCACTCAACTAGTCCAGTCACCAACCAGGATAAATGAAAACTCCACCAAGCACACTACCCTGGATTGGATACTAGTCAGTAAGAGCCCCCAGTCATATATAACAGGCTGCTTATCAGATAGCCTCAGTGATCACTCCCCAACATTCCTACTCAAAAAATACCTATACCAAGCTAAACCTGTCATCTACCTTCAAATACGTAGAAAACTAAACTTTAACCCACTCACATTCATCTCATCCCTCAAAGAATGTAACTGGCATCCTCTAAAGTACCTCAGTCTAGATGATGCAGTTGAATTTTTTAATACTACCTTCCTGAACATCCTTAATTACCATGCCCCCATAAGATTCTCCAGAATCAAAGCACAACCCTCCCCCATGGCTACAGAAAACCACTAAGTCAGAAATGAAAAACAGGGATAAAGCCTGGGAGAGCACTGGCGCAAAACCAAAACCCCCTCAGCTAGACAGAAATTCCTAGAACTACGCAATAGAGTCAAAAAGCTAATAAAACAGGACAAATCCCAATACTACCAGTCTGCCCTAGACTCCTCACAACACAGCGCCAAACAATTCTGGTCCTCCATAAACTCCATCCTCCACTCAGGTAAAGTCAGTACCCCTCCTCCTAACATCCCTCACTTCTCAGAAAATATTGCTACCTCATTCAACACACACTTCACCCAAACCATACTATCACTAGCTAAACAACACAACCCCCTCCCCTCCAACCCACACCTTCAACTAGTAATCTCCCCACTGCCTTCTCTTTTTCTCCTGTACCTACCTCCAACATAAAAAAACTCTTAACTAAACTTAAACCCACTAAATTAGCAGCAGACAGCCTCCCAAGTGAATACCTACAAATCACAGCTGATGCTCTGGCCTACCCAGTATCCATCTTGATTAACCGATCTCTGTCAGTTATGTTCCCACACTGTGGAAAGTATCACATATAATTCCCCTCCACAAAGGCGGACCCTCCACAGAACTAACCAATTACTGCCCCATAGCTATTCTCTCTCCACTCTCCAAAATACTAGAGAGATGCATACACTCTCAGGTCTCAGACTACCTCCTTACTAACAACCTCCTTTCCAGTACTCAGCATGGTTTCCGACCAAACCATAGCACCACCACTGCCTTACTCTCCTTTACTAACACTATCCTTCAGCATAAAAACAATGGCTATCTCTCCTCTGCTACTTTCCTAGACCTATCTAAAAGCATTTGACATGGTCCCACACAAACAACTTATGTCTGTCCTCAATAACCTATCCTTCTCACAATCGGTCACCAACTAGTTTCAGAGTTACCTGTCTGACCGCCAACAATCCGTTGTATGGCAGAATGACATATCTCCCCAACTACCTGTCTCCATAGGGGTTCCCCAAGGATCCATCCTTGGACCCCTACTCTTCTCTGTTTACACCAATAATCTAGCCTCTGCCACCAAACATGGCACACTCATACAATAAGCAGATGACTCGACCATCATCTGCTCAGCCCAGTCCCTACCAAAACTGCAAAAAGTCACACAGGAAGCCTTTTCCTCTGTTGAAACATGGTTATCCGATGCCCGATTAATACTCAACCCAAACAAAACTAAACTACTCATCTTCCAACCCACCAAACATACTCAAAACAACTCTCACTTTAACATCACAGAAAAAGACAACACCACTATATACCCAACTGAAGACACCAAATTGCTAGGTGTGGAAATAGACAATAAACTAAAATTTGACATTCACATATCCATGACTATAAAAAAAGTCCACAAAAAACTAGGAACATTATACAGAAATAAGCAATTTCTCACCAAAGCAGCAAAGATTTCAATAGCAAATTCCCACCTTATCTCCACCCTACATTATGCCTCTCCAATATATACCAACCTAAGGCAATGTGATCTAAACAAGCTAGAGACCTGCTACAACAAAATCGCCAAATTCGCCACAGGGGCATCTTACCGTAGTCACCACTGTCTCTCCCTTGCTGAACTGGGCTGGCTTGAACTCCCCTCACCTCCTTCAGTGGTATCAACTCTCACTCGCCCACAAACTAGTAAACCATCCACTAAATGTCCCATCCCTCCAGAATCTACTGCAAGCCTATCGCACCACCAGACCATTAAGCTCCAGCAGCAAAAATCACTTGCATATCACTAAAGCCAATAACTCTGCTGGTGAAGCACTATTCTCTTGCGCCATAGCCAAATTATGGAACTCACTCCCACCCACAATTACCTCCATACCATCATGCACCCACTTCAAAACTTTACTAAAAGCGCAACTAAAAACATGCTGACTATGTCCTTGCAACTCCCACTCTAATATCATCCACCCCATCCAACCACTACCTTTCTTTCCACTCCACTACCTAACCTTGATTATATCAAGCTCAGATGCTCATAAGCCAGTACTTATTATACAGCACAAACTTCTTCTTCTTGTAACATTTGTTAACGTCCGGTATGCACTTCACAGATAAAGATTCTAGTTGTCTACTGATGTACTATGTTCTTCATCTGTAAATATGTTGTAAGTAATTGCTATGTAAATTGTTATTCACTATGTAATCCAATGTATATACTGTCTGTTTGTTTTAACTGTGGAGCTTTTCTCCCCGGGCCTCCACTGAAAATGGACCTACGTCCAGTCGGACACTCCCAGTCAACAAATTTAAATAAATAAATAAAAATACCAGAAACTTATTATATAGTTCAAAGTGAATAGAGTTCCCTCTTTATAGCTTTATTTGTGTCTTACAGAGAAACACATACCTGAATCTTGTCATGTTTAACAGTAAACATCTTACTTATCTGGTAAACAGGATCAATCAGTTTTTCAATCACACATATGCTCTCCATTCTGTGCAATTCCTTCTCACTGCTATCAGTGCTACTAGAACTTTACTTGAACCATACGTGTAACTGTTAGTATGGCAAAATCCATATGTATATGATGCTTTTCTAACAAGTAGCCCAAAATAATAAACAAATCATCATAATTAGGAAAATGAAACAAATGATTTTATTTGTATGATTCATGGATTCTTTTAAAATTGTGACAAGTCAAACTAACACAGAATTACACTGTACTTCAAGTTAATGTAACTGTATCTGCATTTAACCCACAGCCTACTTGTATCTTAGTGTTACCCGACAGCTTGGATAACCATGCAGACCATGCAGCTTACACATGAAAGATTTAAGTTTTTCTTTCAATCTTAGCATAAATGTTACACTACACCCTCATTTCAAGTTTAAATATCACACTATGCTTGAGATTTTTGTTCAGATCTCCTACTAATATTACTGCTCCGAAGAATTCTCAGTTTCACACAACTGAGCACTACATACTACACTTATGGTGCCCATACATAGGTTCATAGGTTGATACTAGGCTATCTGCCCTAGGGCACTTATAAGCTTAGCCAGAGTGTATTAGGCTTTCGCCACCCTTTTAGATTAGTTGACTGTGCCTCGGTATGGTAGGTCACAGCAGATAGCCCTTTTAAGGTTAGCTTACTGTGCCTCTGTCTAGGAGGGACACAGAAAAGATCCCAGGGGTAAACCTACGATCTCCCATCCACTCGTCAAGATTTCTCTTGAAGAGTGTCATTGAGGGGCTCTGCCTAACATGGATTAGGATTTTGTTCCAGAGTGAGTGGAGCCTCTGGGACATGAATCTGTCCCTCCAGCATGTCCTATTTATTTCTGTGCTGAGGTTTAAGTCCCTGGAGCATGTAGCTCTAAGGGATTTGGATTTCCTGAGGTGGAGCATGTCCATTAATTCTGGGTTGGACATGGCTTTATACGTCAGGCACAGATCGCCTCTGAGTAGGCGGTAAGCAACAGAGTACAGCTGGAGTTTCTTTAGCCTAACTGCGTAGGGCATCTGTTTGAGTCCCTTGATCCTCTTGGTGAGGTACTCTTGAGGTCTTTCCAGTTGCTGCAGGTGTCGGGTAAGGTACATCCCAAATGGGGCATTGTATTAAATTATGGGCCTGATGAGTGATGAGCAGAGGGGCACAATGACCTCTCTTGATCTAGATGTGAACCCTTTCGTGAAAAGGTGGGCTATACAGAAGGTCTTTCTAACCACTTTGGCAACGTGATTGTCAAAGGAGAGATTGCTATCTACTTGGATCCCCAAATCCCTAATTACTTCTTCCGTACTTTATGGATTATCACCTATGTGGTAATTTGTAGGCACTTTGTTTTTCCCAAAGGGGATGACTATGCACTTTTTGGCATTTAGCTTTAGGCTATGGCTCTGGCACCAGTTATCCGTCTCTGTGAGACCCTTTTGGAGGATGCTTGTGTCAGTCGGCGAGTCGATTATGGCACCCAGTTTGCAGTCATCTGCGAACTTAGTCAGCCATAGTCCTCCCGTGTTAGCCTGTACCTCACAGAAATATATACCGAACAAGAGAGGTCCCAGGACTGAGCCTTGTGGGACACCACTTGTAACTGGTTTAGAGTCTGACATGGCACTTGCAATTCTGACCATGTGGGTTCTATCCCTGAGCCAGTTTGCACCCCATCTTGTGACATAGGAGTTGATATTTAAGCTGGTGAGCTTATTTATGATGCCCGAGTGGGGTATTGTGTCGAAGGCTTTTGCAAGGTCCAGGTAGACTGTGTGGACTACCTTCCCTTCATCTATGGCCTTGGTAACATAAATCATATTCCTGGTTTTGCTCCACCACATGCATTCTTTCCATATTTAAAACCATTTCTCAGACTTAACACAGTTTGGTAAAAGTACTTCTTTTGCCACATCTTTTACAGAAATAACCCAGTGCTGCAAATTCCTTTTAATTAATCTGCTTTTAACCGCAACTGAACTTACCATACACATACACTTTATTGTTCATTACACACTGTCCTTACCAAATCTGTTTTTGCTTTCACGTGTAGTTTTACACATATCAAATTCTTCTGTTCGCTCTTCTGCTTGTACTCACCGAATACAAATCTTGCATTAGCTGTTAGTCATAACAACATGGTCTCTTGCGTTATCATTTTGTAAAGTGCACACAATTCTGCCCTGACCTAGTGAATCGTGTACCTTATGAAATTTCAATCTTTGTGGCTCAAATCCTTAATTCAATACTTTCAGTGCGATGAGTCCCGATGAAATGGTGCATATATAGATATTTTTATTTTATCAATTCACTCTGATTCTAACATTTCTGTTTCATCAAAACTGCATATTTCAATCCCTCTCAAAGCTCAAACATATTATACACTTTCATTACTTCTTTCTTTGTAAAATATAGAAATGTGCCACATTGCATCTCCTTCAGCTTTTTGGCTATTTTGTTCACAGCCAGAAGGTAAGCCAATTTCTATAATTACATATTCTATGTTTTTTCTCAAAAAATGCCTTACAGAGACAGATTTCTGTCAGGCTGTAGATACCCCATCTCAGAAAATACTAAACGTGTTTTCCTTCAGTTCTGACTACAGTGGTGTCACTATTGGCACTATGTAACATTTGTTTTTTAAACAAGAGTAAAGACAAAGTTGCTATGCCGCTTCAATATTACTTTTCATATTATACAACGGTACAATCAACCAGACCATTTGGCCATACTTGAGCATTTAAATATTGTAAGCTGCCAATCTCTCAGAGAGACAAAGTAGTACTTCCAGCTGTGCTGTCAGGACTGGTTTTCTTCTTGCATGATCTAAACAGGCTATCAAAGTTTTTTCCATGCCTATTTTTTATTAGCATTATAAACATTTCCGGACTTTTTGAATGTCTGGCTGCATATGGTTCTTTGCCTGCCACTGTACTTTGTATGTTGTCACGTAGCTTCATGTCCTCCTGAGGCTGGTCACTCTACTTGACATGGCTTTATATATACAAGCACAATCATACTTCTCAAATGTCCAGAATTTTGCAGAATACTCAGATTTTTGTCTCATACCTTTGGAATGCTCCTCATAAAATTTGTGGTTTTATGGCAAATCATTGAGTGGTGAAGTCAGTAAATAATGGCAGACGTTTGAGTTTCAGACTTCATATCTTTCACAAAATGCTTGCATATGCAAAGTCTGTTATTTTAGAAACTTTTTAAATTGTTAAGAGCAACATTTATTCTAACCCTGTTTTCAGGCCTTTGTCTCTCCATTATTTTTGGATTTGTCCAGTATTATTGCGCTAAGAGTTTGAGAGATACAAGTTCATTGTACTGCACCCACGTTTAATTCTGAAAGTTTACCTTGCCAAAAATCTTATTTTTGTGTATGAAACACCAAACACATTCTGATTACTTCTAAAAATGCACTGGCTGCACACGGTACTTTTGTCCTTATAAGGCCTCACATACTGTCAAGCAGTCTACTTTCTTGTGCTATCTTCTTACCAAATTGTGTTGTACTCTAAATCTCTGACACTACTTTACATACACACTGAATACTACACCTCTTGTCAATGTTTTGTCATGGATGTTGAAAACGGACCCTTGAGACCGACATGTATAACTACTTATAAACATACAAAATAAAATGTGTTTTATTTGCAATAAAAAGGACAGACATCACAATTCTGCCACTGATCTGATAATTGCTAATGGTTGTACTGTACTCAATTTTATTTCTCACCTGGTAGAAATTTTAAAGCCTGAAGCATTTTCTTCTCTTGAGAAAAATCAACCATCAAATGAGTCATGTTATCGCTGACCTTTGGTTTCAAACATAGGCGAAATGCAGGGGCCATGGTTACACTACAGTCAAAAAGCATGAAGATTAATAGACAGAAGACAAGTAAACCACAATCATTTTTGTTCCTTTCACACAAGATGGTTGTCAGCTACATTTGAAATGCAGTCAGTTATCTGGACAGAACCACTCTGGAGTTTTTACACTTTTAAATATGCAACTATAATGATATGTTGACTCTAAAATATATTATGTAATTGTAAAACATTCTAACAATTTTATCATGTTCTATCTATAAATATAAGTAGATTAAAAATGCAAAATACACAGCATCCTCTATGCAAAAATAGTATCTGCACGGCTGATTGTAAAACCAGCTAAGATCATGCAATTTCAATCAATACTAAAGCAAACCAACATCATTTTGATTAAACTTTTCACCAAGTTTTGCAAAGGAGAGGACTAATTAGGAATTCTTGAGCAAAATAAGATCCCATTTTGCTGAATAAAAGTAGTTACATTTACTTTCTTTTTTAAACCCAGAAAGCCTTTAATTTAACTGAGTATTCTAAAACAGTACCCACACAGGCCAACTACAGAATGTGTGAAGCATAGCTCTCAATCTTCCATCTCCAATATGAGGAACACTGCCTTTCATAATGTGGAACAAATGGGCAAAATGTGGCACTCTTACTAACAGCTTGCTAAAAAATAATTTATGAAGCTCATAGGATGGTTGAAATGTGATATTTTTTAATTATATAATAGTTCTTTTAATGAATTAGTATTATTCAGTTCTATTTACCATGGATATCAGTTAAAAAAACATGCTAACAGTGAACGTGTGACAGACCCTTTCAATGTTGAACTTTGAGGAACATGAATGTTTTAAGACTCCAAATGAGGAATGTTCCTCGTAATGAGGTACACTTGATGAGGTATGATATGAAGTGAAAAGGAGACAAAAAAGCAAACATATCCAGTAAAAGTAATTATGACTTAGAAACCGGGATATCAACTTGACCAGTTTTCCATGGAATGATAGGGATTACAACTGTAAAACATAGTACAGTATGCAATATCACAAAAATGTATGTAACGTCAAAAACTTATTTATTCACTATTTAGTAATAGGGTATGTGAACTTGTCCAGAGACCCTTTTCAGCCATGACTCAAGGTCACAAGTAATAAACAGAACAAGCAAACTTAAGTTATACACTTCAAATATGACCGAGTGTTAAGTTTACATAGCTGAAAAACTTTACAAAGTCCATATACAGTCAATATACAGGTTTTATAAAGCAGAAGTTTATACAGCACGTATATATTTATAATAAACTAGAGGTTTACATTAGGTTTTATCAGCTTACACGAGTTGCAATACAGTTTGGCCTATATGACACAATCTTAAAAAGGTTTAAATTTGAACTTTCTTGGAGAAAAAACTCAAATAGAAACAGGGAAACAAACAGACATTTACAGAGATAGGCCTAGATGCCAGGAAGAGAGCAAAGAAGTAAAAAGAGTTAAATGACAAAAGAAAGAGTTTGGGACTATAAGAATTTTTTTTTAATTTTCAACTTTGTAAAGAACTTATCCATTATCATAAAACATTCATAAGCGACTTTCTGGAAGTGGCACCCAGAAAGGGACTTCCCAAGTTTGGTAAGAGTACCTTCATGCCTTGTTTCAAGTTTGTTCCAGAGAACAGGGCCTGTTCTTGAAAAGGCTCTTTCACCAATGACTGTTTTAAGTGAGGAGGGATGGTTGAGTGATATTAAGTTCTCCATGGAATTCTTTAGGGAGTAGGACTGTTCCTTGATTGGGAGTTTTCCTTTCAGAGGTAGGTCAGTACTATATAAAATTTTAGGTAATGGCTAAATAGCACAGAAGAGTGTAACTTTCAGTATTGGGTAACCAATTTAGACCATTCAGAAGGTTGCAGTGGTGTACAAGCATATTAGGAAGTAAGGCAAATTTGGTAATTTTATCATCAGTTACTTGTAGTCTGAGCATTATAAACAGTGTGTAAAGACAGTACAGGAAGACAATATTCAAATTTATGGGTAAGAAGATTCTTAGCCAGTGCTTTGCGGGCAGTAGGAGATAGCAGATGTGATACCATACTGCAGAGTTTAGTTGTGAGATGACTTCAGTGTGAGTTTAAAGTTTAAAGCAGAGTCAAGGGTTAGACCTAAGTATTTGTACTCAGCTGCAAAAGGAAGATGGTTGTTATTGTCTGAGATAGTAAGGACAGGAAATTGAGAGGCTCTTTGTGTGGTTTTTTTTTTGTGTGTGTGTGTGTGTGTGTGTGTGTGTGTGTGTGTGTGTGTGTGTGTGTGTGTGTGTGTGTGTGTGTGTGTGGTTAATTATGGGATATTCTGTTTCCCTGGAGTAATAAAATGGCATCTGTTTAGATGGTAAAGGTTAAATTCAGGCAAGTCATCAAAAATTAATGAATAAAGAAACAGTAACAGGCCTAGAACAGACTTACTTGCAGGGTGTTTGTTTTAGTGCTCCACTGGTGGATATCTGGGTGTTGGGAGTAAACTTGAAAGGTCCTGCTGTCAAGTTAGCTATGGACCCAGGCAACAATATTTTCTCCCAAGTTGAATTTTTGGAACTTAGCAAGCAGAGTTTTGTGGTCAACAGTTTCAAAGGGAGGAGTCATGTCTACAAAAATACTGCCTGTAAGGAAATTGCCATTTAGATTGCTATAGTTAGTGTCAGTTGCTGACAGAATAGCTGTGGTTATGTTAAAACTATTTATGAAGATATGCTGTCCATCAGGCAGAAGCCCATAGCTACTGAAGTGTTTATATCACTGTTTATAAAGAACTTTTGCAAAAATTTTGTAAGAGGGCAAAGAGTAGAGATAGGCTGATGGTCTTTATGGGTTTTGGGTTGGAGCACCTAAGGTAGAGGTGTAACTGGGGCATGATTCAGGACTGGTGGGACATTTCCTATGGTAAAGAAGAAGATACAAACATAAATTAGAGGTCTGGCTATTTTGTCAGCTGCCTTACTAAAGAAATGAGGGTGGATTGCAGTGAAGGTAATGGCAGAGGGTTTCAGTCCTTTAGTTTTTTTTCCCCCCTGAGGAACACTATGAAAGTGGCTGCATACTCTGCAAGAAAGTATATATGAGCTAGATGTTACTTTGGGCAGTTTGTTGGGTAGAGCTAGAGTTAAGAAATGTGTTACTGATGGTTTCAATGGAAGAGATGATATAATTTTTGGGTACTTGCGTATTATCGCAACCAGATTTTAAAGGTTGCCATTCACGCACACCTGCAGAGATACGAAAGCATGAAGCTTGTGAAAGTGTCATGGGAAGTGCTTAGTACTGGGAAGAAACTTCCCACTGTGTTTTGAAGCAAGTAGTGTGTCACACACATTAGGTATGAGGCAACAGGAGGGATAACAGTGAAATTTCCTACTCCTCTGTGGTGTGCCTCGTGTGTTTTGTGAACTGCACAGTCGCAGCATATGCTGTATAAAGCCTGCATTCAACTTTAACGGTCGTCACTCCTCACACACTACATGGGGTTGTAAGGGTGCAAACAGGTGACGAAACGGGTCTCACTGCTGTTTAAAGTTAGGAAAGCATTTACTGACTGTTGTGTCATGCACAGCGAGTACATACTGTTACGTGAAGAAAAAGCAGGGAGTGCTGTCTGTAGACGTCTGCAAGCACAGGTACATTTTTAAGTAACTACTTAAATCACATTTGTGAATGAGTCAGTCTGCATTCCTGGTTATGGGGCGGACATGTACTGTTGGTATTATGTCAGGGAAAAGGTTTTACACTGGCTGATGATAGAGGTTTTTGACTGTCTTTTACCGTAGCTTGCTGTGCTTCAGAAAATGCATGTCAGTGGTAATCCCATTAACTCTTCCGACGCCCATTGCAAAGAAAACATAATGAAGGGGCAAAAAACATTAACAGTATTTTCCATAAATCAGTGATAACTGCAGTCAGTACAGCGCAACAGATACGAATAACACCAGGTCCTACATCTTTTTGCGATAATACGCAAGTACCAATTTTTGTAATCCACTGATATAGAGTAATGTTAAGAGTTATTAGGGATATTATCTGTGTGAGAGAGGTACAGTTGGAAAACTATCTTGTTAAGTGTTTTATTTCTTCCCATTTGTTTTTTTTTTTTTTTTTGGGGGGGGGGGGGTTATTGGTAGTAGGCATTTGTTTATTTCTAAGACAAATGGCTTTGGCGGAGTTTATAGCTTTTCTTGTTTGTTTCATGTAGAGGAATATCAGATGGATTTTCTTTCTAGGCAGACCAAGCTTTTTCCCTTTGTCTCATGAAAGTTTTGATTTCACGGGTCAGTAAAAGACATTTCTGGTTTCATGGTCTATGTACACATGGCACAATACAGTTCTGGATAGCAGAAAGGGCATCAATGAAGTATAACAAGGCCCTTTCAAGGACATCACTTTGGTAAAGGGGAGACCAGTTGACAGAATTCAGATAAGAATCAAGCACAGACAGTTTATGTGAAGGGAAAGTTTAAAAAGTCAATTTTGTGGTGTAGGTTTTATAGCCTCAAAGGACCAACAGGTTGGTACTGGACAGTGGTCACTTAAAATGTTTGGCAGAATTTTAGTGTTAATGCACTGCTGGTCCAAGTTTGCAAAAAAAAGAAATCAAGAGTAGAATGTTCTCCCGTTTTGAGGTTTTGGATTAAGGTGTTGCAGCATGTTGCTCAGCTGTTTACCTTTGTGGCCATTAGCATCCAAGTTAAAGTTTATTTGAATAATTGTATTCTTGCTAGGACCATCAGGGAACATTTGCAAGATTGTGTCTTGAATACTAGCAATTGAGAAATGTTGGGAATATAAACAGAGTCAATGTTAAGTTGATTATGGTTCTCTATGTGTAAATTTGCTGACATCCCAGTAGGGGCTTTATCATTAACCTGGTTAGCTTTTGAAGAGTCAATGATTTACAGGGAGACATGTTGTTTGATTAGAAGCATGAATTTGCCACCAATTCTTAGACCAGGTCTAAAGTCAACAGGATGTTACAACTGTCTTGACGAGTGCAGAAGGAATCTTTAGGCCAGGTCTCAGTAGCAGCTATTATATTATGGTTGGCTGAAGACAGACATGCCTCCAAAGGTGCCCATGTGTATATACTACAGGTATTAATTAATGCATGCAACTTGTAAAAAGCTGTGACTTTTTCTGACCGTTTTGTTAGTCGGGATAGTCTGAGAAATAGTGTGTTACTAGATATTGTGGGATTTAACTGTCATTGGACAGGGTCAGGATTTGTGTCTACACTTCTGGATTTGAATAGTAAGAATAAAATAGCTGGCAGATAGGTTCAGTGCTAACTTTACCCCTCTCTCATCCCCTAAAGGGCCCATCTCTATACCGGAAGAAAGCAAAGTACCTGTAATCATGGCTGCACAGGTAAAAAACACACTCTCCAAAGCCAAGAACACAGCATCCATGGAACCTGACAACATCCCAGGCTGCGTTCTACATGAACTACAGAACAAAATGGCACCCCACCTAAGTATCATGTTCAATCATAGCCTCACCTCAGGCTTTGTGCCCAATGTATGGTGGACAGCAAAGGTTAACCCACTCCACAAAGAGGGAACCACCACAGACCACGGAAACTACCGCCCCAATAGCCTGATGAGCCGGGTCTGCAAGGCTATGGAGCGCATCATCATGCAACTTATAAACAATGACATTGGTAATCTCCAAACTCTGGACCCTACCCAGTTTGGGTTTGTAAAGGGCAGATCATGTCTCCTAAACCTGATAGACTTCTTTGAAGCAGTCACCAAAGCTGTAGATAAGGGTAAGGTGGTACACAATAAACAGGACATGCTGGAGGGATAAATTCCTGTCCCAGAGACTTCCCATACTCTGGAACAGGCTACCCATCTATGTCAAGCCAAGTTCTTCATTAGCACTCTTCAAGAAAAATCTTGATAAGTGGATGGGAAATAGGAAATACACCCCGGGGATCACATCTGTGTCTCGGCTCGACAGTGGCACAGGAAAATAACTTTCTTGGGTGGCGTAAGCCAAGGAACCTTGTTGGCTAGGCTTACATAGGCCCTTGGGCCGATAGCCTAGTACCTACCTATGAACCTATGACATGCTGTCTGATTGAACTGCAATGGTTCCCAGAGGAAGAAAGGCATGAAGGGCCTGCAACACCAAAAGGACCGCCCTCATCTCCAGAACATTTATATGCAAACTGGTCTCGACAGGGGACCACAGGCCTTGGACTGTCCTGCCCAAACAATGCCCCCACCCAAGTTAGGAGGCATGTGTGGTCACTGTGGCTTGGACAGGGGCTGGAACAAAAGGTCGTCCCTCCAAGATCTCAGGAGAGTACATCCACCAAAGAAGGGACCACCTGCAGACTTGACTGAGGTGCAGTGGATACGATAATGGAAGATCCAACAGGGACCATTGCACCGCTAGAGTCTACTGTAGTACTCGCATGTGTAACCGGGTGCACGGAAGAAGCGTTATGATCGCTGCCATAGAACCTAAGGCCCTCAAAACCAATTCTGCCGAGGGAAGATGAGAACGGTAGATCAGGGAAACATGCATCCTCAGGTTTTGAACTCTTTCTGTGGTCAGGAAGATTTTGCACTGTAGTGTGTCTATCCATGCCCCAATGTAGTCTATCACCCAGACAGGATTTAGAAGAACTTTGGATGCGTTGATTGTAATCCCCAAGTGAAGTGCAAGCTTTAGGAAATAACTGTAATCCTCAAGTGAAGTGCAAGCTTTAGGAAATAATCTCTGCTTTGACAAAGTAGACACCTGGTGGGAGGAGTGTGGAGCCAATTGTCCAGGTACAGGTAGACCTGAATCCCCTGAAGCCTCACGTGAGCCGCTACTACCATCACTTTGGTGAACACCCTGGGTGCAGTGGTGAGACCAAAGGGTAGGGCTCGAAATTGGTAAAGATTGACTCCTAGCCAGAAACAGAGGAACCTCCTGGAGCTTCTGTGCATCTTTATGTGACAGTAGGCATCCTGGCGGTCTAACAAGCACATCCAGTCGCTCTCTTGCAGGTACGGCATGACGGACTGTAATGTGACCATCCGGAATTTTTCTTTGGCAACTGACAGATTCAAGGTAGATATGTCCACAATGGGCCTTAAGTCCCCCATTTTCTTTGGCACCAAAAAGAACCTGGAGCAGATGCCCGATCCGGACTGATCTGGGGGACAGGTTCGATGGCTCGTTTCTCTAGCAGCTTGGAAATTTCCAGTGCTGCTGCCTCCCTTTACGTGGGTGGTACGTCCGGGAGGTGTTTGGGAGGTTCGGGAGGAACCACAAAAAGGATAGAGTATCCTCTGGATATGATCTGAAGCACCCAGCGGTCTGATATTACGGACTCCCATGCCACCAGATGCAATGACAATCGATCACAGACTGCCTCCAGAGAAGAGCAGTCGGGCAACCCCTCAGGGTTGCTGCCCGGGCCTGTCAGAGAATGGTTCTCCAGACCCAAAATTCCTCTAACCCCCTCTGCCTCTGGGCCAGCGTCTATCCTGTCCCCCTCTGCCTCTGGAGGAAGAAAAGCCCTGAGTGTCCCGGGAATACTGAGACTTCCGGAACCACATCTTCTTTTGCCCTCGCTGATTCCGGGGAAAGGATTTTTGAGGGTTTGAGAAGCAGATTCCGACGACAGACAGTGTTCTTCCCGTCTTTCTCACTCTGGACCAAAGTCTCTTTGATGGTCTTACCAAAAAGGGTAGAGCCGTCATAAGGGATGTTGGCAAAAGACGCCTTGAAAGGTTCCGAAAATTGACAATCTGAGCCAGGCGTTGCGCCTCATGGACACACCGGACCCAGCTGCCCTAGCCTCTCTTTCAGTAGCATGTGAATGGAGTTGCATGGATGTACTGGAAACTGCTTTTAAAGTGGCCATCCTCGTGGAGAACGTGTCTCTGTCCTCCTGCGACATGGACTTGGGGGGAGACTCAGCCATTTCCTTAACCAGGCTGCGATGTAGTCTAGTAACGTGGGCCAGGTAGGTCAGCCCCCTGATGGAAAAGGTCGCTGACGCATAAACCCGCTTCCCTAAGCGTCCATCATCTGAGAGTCTCGGTCGGGGGGAGATGAACCAAGGAACTCTCATGTGATAGTTCCTTTTTAGTGGCTGCTGCTAACACCATAGCATCTACAGGGGAGCCCTTGTTCCACACTGGTCTATCTGAGGGTGGACTCTAGATCTTTTGGGACGTTTCAGGATTGGTTCTATGGTGTCCAGCTCCTTCCAGGCCCATGAGGTAACCAAGTCCACCAGGGGATCTGTGGGACCGGACAGCCAGGAAGTAGATGGGCCCATGGTGAAAGCCTCCAGGAACACGGATTCATCAGAGGAAGGTTTGGGGGTGGACCAACCTCCCCGCTGGCGTAGGATTTCCATAATGTCTCCAAAAGAGACATCCTTGGGAGGTGATCTGGGGGAACCTTCCCTATCATCCAAATCCTTATTCTCTGTGAGGGACTCGGGGGAGTCAAAGTGCCTCCTCTTACACGTATGCTTGCGAGGCACGTCTCCGGTGAGGCTCTCCAGGTGGGAACTTGCAAGCCACTTGTTCCTCAGGGGGGAACTGTCTGGGGCTCCTCAAGCACAGGCTGTCCCTCTGGTAAAATGATGGGATTTGTAGACAGGGCCGAGGGATTCGGGGCGGAGTCCGAGGAAATAGTCAAGGGTCTCGATCCAGTGGAGATAACCTTTTCTACCACGTCGAACGCCGAGGGAGAACGAGCTTCCCAGGCCACCATTAAGGAAGCTGCTCTCCCCGGATCTGACGGAAGAATCAGAGTCGGGCCCAAAGTGGATGGAGCTCCGAGGGGGGGACTTGGCCTGACAATGTCGGAGCCAATGGAAAAGGTTCTGCTCCCTCGGGTCAGACACCAGCTCCGAGAGACACTTGGATCCGAGCTGGTCAGATCCGACATGCTCCAGGCAGTTGCCAGCATCAAGGAGACTGGTACCATCGGCGCAAACCCCCTGACTAAGGCCATCCTCGGATCCAAGTACTCCGAACCCAGTGGAGAGATTGGAGAAGGAGAAATTTGCATGAAGAAAGGAAGCAAGCTCCCCCTCCAGAGGGAGAGGGGGCTGGCAAGACTCCCATCTGGATCGGAGTATGACTGAACCTCATCATTTTATCCATGTCTACTTCAAATAAGCTTCGGATGGACCTGGACAAGGCCACGGACTCCAACCTGGTGGGTCGAGGAACCGAGGCCCTAGATGGTGGTTGTGGCTCCTCTGGCTCTGGGGAAAATCTTGAAGATCGGAGCCAAGGGGAGTCACGGATCCTAGACTGACTCTTGGTGGGAGTACAAGCAGAAAGGTCCGGGGACTTTACGTTTTTCTGGCGTGTGCTCTCTCTCCTTCTCTCTGCCTCTTCTGTGCTCCACTTCCACAGGCTTAGAAACGGGAGGTTGAGTCCCAGCCTGGGAGGGAGGAGAAGCAAGGACAAGAGAGGAAAGAGAGGCAGCCACAGCAGCCGCTGTGACGAAGCAGTGAGAGAGGCAACCGCCTCAGTAGTAGGTAGAAGGCCTTTCAGGGCCAACTTATCCCGTCTATCCTTAATAGCGCATGGGTTAAAACCTGCGCAAATGGTACAGTCATTACTTAAATGTGCTACACCCAAGCACATAACACAAAGAGTGCGCCCATCGGCTGGTGACAATTTGTGGCCACACTCAGTGCACCTCTTGAAGACTGGCTTGGAGTCAGCCATGTCTCTACAGAAGAAAAACAGAACACACAACAAGAGAAGGAAAAAAAGAGAAAAAAAAAAGAACAAACTATTTCCTATTCGGACCCACTCACCACACACTCAAGGGCACACAGAACGCTGAGGGGGGAGGAAAAGCAACACACTAAATAACTGACACTGATAAACTACAGAAAAAGCCCTAAAACATGACCCACCAGCGAGGGGAGTAGGAGAGGGAACCTACACGAACAACTAACACTCAAAACAACTATGAAAAACTGCTTTTTTCTATCAAAAATCCAACTCACAAACTCGGAGCTCAGGATCATGATGCTTCATGCAAGCTGTGGAAAACGAGATCTGGGGGATGGAAGGTAGTGGAGGTGTATTATGGGTAAGGGGAGGAGCTTGGAGCAGATGCCAGTGAACTTGCCAGCTCGGATCCAATACGGATCCAGTACCCACAGGTTGAAGACCAAATTAAGTAAATATACTTCAGATTAAGAATACTAAGAGTATAGATGCACAATGGAATGAAAGATAAAAATAAAAAAAAAAAAAAAAAAAAGAGTGTTTTGAAAAAGATAGTTACATGGAAGAAGAAATAAAGGGTAGAGATAGTACAGCCAAGAGAGGTAATTCAATTTGGGGGAGATTGCACTGACAGTTTATTTTTGCTAAAGTGAAATTTTAATGCCTTTCTGAACTGGAGTTTGGATCTAAGAAGACGGGCATCTAGTGATAATTTATTCCAGTTCTTAGCAGGCAGATAGCAATAAAGGTTTTTGCCAAAGTTAATCTTGGGTTTATGAATGAACAGGAGATGTTGTTCAAAGCTCCGGAGTGTTCTTGCAGGGGTGTATGGGAGATAATAGATAATGCTATGAAAGCAACCACCCAGTGTTGGCTTGATGAGCCTAGCACCTACCTTCCAGCCACCCTCTGCAATACTGCATTCATCAGAGGGATGGTGCTCCCACCCACGATGGTCCCGCCCATCCTTCCTGCCAGTTCCTTCAAGCACCCAAGCCCCACTCAAGGCATTATCCCTCTACACCACTACCACTGGGAAAACATAATGGATTTGGTCAAAGAGAAGGTTTCTCATGTCTGCCTGAATAAGCTCCATGATGATTCTCCTTCACCTTGCAAAACATGCTCATGAGACTGACTGGTCTGTAATTACTGAGGTCTCTTGGAAGGGGTATCCTTGGAACTGGGACTACAATTACCTATTTTCAGACATCAAAAATGCTATCAATTTTTAATGCTCTAGTAAGAATGTGCATAAGGCAGCATATAATCTTGTTTATGGCTGCACAAATTAGGCTCTCTGATCTCTCTCCTGGTGCCCTGCAACTGGTGTTTTGGACCTTACTGACGGGAGAAGAGACTGTTTTGCGTATAACTTCAGGTATGATGATGCTGTAGGGAAGAACTGTGGATGGAGTTCTCCTTTGTGGCTTAAAATTTCCTTTAAATCTGTATGCTAATGCGTTAGCTATGTGTAATGGTGATACCATTTTCTAACACACTCATTTCAATTACACTAGAATCTCACTACCAAAAATCCAGAAATAAGACACTGGCCTAATCCCACCCACTTCATACAAACCACATGCCTCTGTTACTAAAAATTCTCTAAAACTAAAACGTTAACTACAGAAAAGGATATTTACTCATTCGGTTCAGCAATCTATATCAATTTTTTTCAAATAAAAGCCTTGGTCTTAATTACCAGGTGGCAGCCATCTTACTTCATTCGCCTGCATTTTTTTCCTAATGCTGTCTGGTGATATCCACCTAAATCCAGGGCCCTCAACTCCACCTAAGCTGGCATCTACTATACTGGATATATGGGAAAAGGCAAAAGGACTGAAATTTATGCACATCAATGTGAGAAATCTCGTTTAATACACAATTAAATAATTTCATGTCAGACAGACTTTCCTGCAATCTCCTGAAATCTTGCTGAAGCCAAATGGCTCTGACAACACTATTACCCCTCCCAGTTATGTCATTCTTCTTTGTGACATCCCACACAAAGGAACGGGGAATCGCGTTACTACATAAAAAGAAGTTATGTACTCACCATAACGTTCCAGCTGAGTATTTAGACTTCATTTGTCAGCAACCTATGGGCTTGGGGGGGGGGGGGGGGTTACGGATCCGATACAGATCCGAACCAGCAGCTTACCAAGCTAAAGAACAGAGCTCCAAGCTCCTCCCCCTTACCCATACTACACTGCAACCTCCTTCCAATCCTCAGATCGTGTTTGCTACCCAATACGTGACACACAACAACCTAAGACACCAAAAACCTGACCCGAACACATACACCAGACTCGTCAAACTCAGGACATCGAGCCCAAGCAGAGAAATAACCACCAAGGTCAGGGGGAAGAAGGGAGGGAAGGTTGCTGACAAATGAATTCCAGCTACTCAGATGGAACGTTATGGCGAGTACATAACTTCTTTAGCTGAAGTAGTTAACTTCATTTAATCATCAACCTCTGGGACAGAGTCCCCAGCTACCCGAAATCTTGGGAGGCCCTTAAGGAAAGATATTCCAGAGCACTGCAGAGCCAAAGGAAGCCCTTCCTCTAGACATCATATCTATGAGTAATAAAAGTGTGAGAGGAGACCCAGGTAACTGCTGAACAAATATCATCCAGGGAAACTCTAGACCGGAATTGCAGCAGAAGTAGCCATAGCGGGTGGAGTGAGCATAAACCCCTTCTGGTTCTGGCAATCTAAGTTCTTTATAAGCTTGTAAAATACAAAGCGAAATCCATTTAGTGACAGTCACCTTCAGAACTGTTTTTTCCAAAAAGGCTTTAGCAAAGGAGATGAAAAGTTGATCAGATTTACGGGCGGGTTTGGACCTATGCAAGTAAAAACGTAACTGCCTGTGAACATCCAGCAAATGAAGTTTGTATTCCCTTTTATTTTGAAAATTAGGGAAAATACAGGCAAATTAATAGACTGATTAATGTTTGATTCCGAAGCAACTTTAGGAAGAAAAGACGGGTTGGTCCTGAGAGACACCCTATCCTTATGAAAAACTAGGTATGGGGGCTTCATACATAGCACTTGAAGTTCCGACACTCTCCTGGCTGAAGTGAAGGTTACCAGGAAGGCCGTCTTCCATGACAAAAATTTCAAGTCAACTGATGCTGAGGGCTCGAACAGGAGCGCAACTAAGGCTTGAAGAACCAAAGTCAAATCCCATGGAGGGGAAGGGTTTTTGATAGGAGGTCTCAGGAGAAAAGTACCTTTAATAAAATTCTTGCAAATTCTGGCAGCAGCTAGAGAACCTGAATTTTCTCCTACGTGAAAATGGGAAATAGCCACCAGCTGGACTTTCACTGTGGAAGAGCTGGCCCCTTGCTGGAAAATATGAGACAAAAAGTCTAACACCGCTTGAACTAGAGTGGTAAAAGGATCCAGATTTCTCTGCGAAGCCCAAATGGAAAAGCATTTCCATTTACTACTGTAAACTTTTCTGGTACAGGACTTGTGTGCCGCTACCAGAATGGATTTAACTGGGGAAGAGATACCAGGACTCCTGGCAACTAATGGAACTGGAGCAGCCAAGCTGTGAGCTTCAAGCTGTTCAGATTCAGAGGAGGAATTCCCAAGGGATGACGAATAAGATCCGGAATGGAATCCAAAATCCAGGGCAGAGCTAGAAGATGAGACCACAGACAAGAGAACCAAAAACTTGATGAGGCCAGAATGGGGTTATGAGGATAACCCTGCTCCTCAACAGATGAGCTTTTTGTAAGAATTTTGTCATGAGTGGAAGCGGGGGATATGCATAAAGAAGACCAGGTGGCCAAGCATGGACAAGAGTGTCTCTGGAGACTTCCCCCATCGAGGGAATCAGAGCGAAAAACTTTCTGCACTTCACATTGGACGGTGATGCAAAGAGATCGCAGCAAGGCTGAACCCACCCAAGGAAGATCTGTTCTGTTACATAATAAGGAGAAAGGATAGTTCTGATCAATTTGTCTGCCGAAATGTTGGACCGACCCGGGATGTGCGTTGCTATCAGAAAGCAGTTGGTGGAGATCGCCCATTCCCACACTCTCATGGCCTCTCAACAAAGTGGACAGGACCTGGTTCCCCCCTGCCTGTTGATGTACCAGACCACTGACATATTGTCTTATTGGATCGCAATAGTTCCCAGGGGGAGAGAGGTATGAAGGGCCTGTAATGCTAAAAAGACTGCTCTCATCTCCAGAACACTGATATGCAGAACAGTCTCACTTGGGGGCACGTGCCTTGGACAGTCCTGCCCGAGCAATGCCCACCCACCCTAAGCAGGAGGCATCCGTGAGTCACCGTGGCTTGAGGTGGAGGTGTAACAAAGGGGCGTCCTACTCACAGCTCCTGGGATTGAAGCCACCACATGAGAGAAGCTTTGCACACTTTGCTTAGCAGAATCGGAAAATCTAGTGGCTGATATAGTAGAGACCAGTGAACTTGTAACGTCCACTGTAACACTCTCATATGCATACACGTACAAGGAACCAGATTTATAGCTGCTGCTATGGACCCCAGGGCTCTCAGAACCAGCTCCGCTGGGGTTGCAGGAGTCTGAAGGAGCAACAAGACATGAAGGGCCAGGCTGTGAAGTCTGTCTGGGGTGAAAAATATCCTGGCCTGAAGAGAATCTATTCTTGCCCCTATGAAGTCTAGAATGTGAACAGGTTGAACAGAAGACTTCTTGAGGTTTATTGTGATATCTAGTCGAGTCGACAACTGAAGAAAAAAGTTTCTGGCTAGTACAAGTTGATGCGTGGTGGGGGCAGTGAGAAGCCAGTCGTCCAGGTACGGAAAGACCTGAATGCCCTGAACCCTCAGGTGGGCCGCTACCACTGCCATGACCTTTGTAAACACCCTGGGGGCTGTGGTGAGACTGAAGAGTAGGACCTTGAACTGGTAGTGACTGGCTCCTAGCCAAAAGAGGAGGAACCTCCTGGATCGCCTGTCCATCCGGATATGGTAGCACGCATCCTTAAGGTCTATAGAGCACATAGAGTCTTCCTCCTGCAAGAAGGGCAGGATGGATTGTAAAGTGACCATCCAGAACTTCTCCTTGGCAACAGACAGGTTAATTGTGGATAGGTCCAGAATCGGCCTCAAGTCCCCCGTCTTTTTTGGCACCAAAATGAACCTGGAATAGATGCCTGATTCGGACTGGTCTGGGGGCACTAGCTGGATTGCTCTTTTTTTCTAGCAGCTTTTTTATTTCCAAAGCTGCCGCCTCCCTTTGAACGGGTGGGACATCCGGGAGGTGCCTTGTGTATGGGGGGGGTCTGTTTATGAAGGGAATAGAACAGCCTCTGGATGTTACCCGAAGCACCCAGCGATCTGACGTGATGCACTCCTACTGGGCTAGGTGCCTCAAAAAATGCCCCCCCCCCCGACTGCCTCCAGAGAGGAGCAGTCGGGCAACCCCTCAGGGCTGCTGCGTGGGTCGGTCGGAAAAGGGTTCCCGTGACCCGAAGTTCTTCAGTCCCCCTCTGCCTCTGGGCCGGCGTCCACCTTGTCCCCCTCTGCCTCTAGGGGAGAAGGAGTCCGGAGCATTCTGGGACTGCTGAGACTTCCGAAACCATAGCTTCTTTTGCCTCGCTGGTTCCTGGAGAAGGACCTTTGAGGGTTAGAGAAGCAGATCCCAACGGCCGACAGCACTTTCCCATCCTTTTTGCTCTGGACTAGTCTTCCCGAACATGGTCAGACCGTCAAAAGGGGCATTAGCGAAGGACACCTTGAAAGGTTTCAAAAAAAATCGCAAAGCCGGAGCCAGGCATGACGCCTCATGGCAATACCAGACCTGGCTGCCCTAGCGGCTCCCTCGGTGGCATGAGAGAGTAAACACATGGCCGTATTCGAAACGGACTTGAGAATGGCCATACGAGCTGAGAATGTCCGTTTATCTTTGGCCGAAATGGACTCCAGGGGAGACTCCGCGTACTCCTTCACGAGGTTACGCTGCAGTCTAATTAAGTGGGCCATGTAATTCAGTGCCCTTATAGCAAAGGTAGCTGAAGCAAACATCCGCTTTCCAAGACAATCCATCGCCCTAGACTCCTTGTCCGGAGGATGGACTGAGGAACTTTCCTGGGCCAGTTCCTTTTTGGTGGCCGCCACCACCACCATGGCATCAGCTGGGAAACCCTTACTCCAAGTGGGCTTGTCTGCAGGAGGGCTCAATACTTTGGCCATTTAGGTATTGGCTCTACAGTGTCCGGTTCCTTACAAGCTCTGGTGGTAATGAGGTCCACCAGAGGGTCAGCTGGGGGGGGGGGACACCCAAGAGGGCCTGCATTGAATGCCTCCAGAAATACCAACTCATCCGAGGGACCAACCCCCCCCCCTCTGATGAAGAATTTCTATTACGTCTCCAAAGGAGACGTCTTCGGGGGGGTGATCTGGGGGAACCTTCCCCTTCCTCCAAGTCGGTATCCTCAGTAAGGGACTTGGGGGAGTCCACGTGCCTCCTTTTGCGAGTGGCTTCCTCAGGGGGACTCTCTGGGGGGGGGGGGGCCTCAGAAACAGTCTCGTATTCCTCAAGGGGAACTGTCTGGGGCATATCGGACATAGGTTGTCCCTGGGAGAACTGAATGATGGAAGACAAACTCAGTTGCGAGGGAGCAGGGGTGGATTCTGAGGAAAGAGTGAGGGGGGTCTCGATCCTCCAGAGAGAAACCTCTCCACAATGTCGAAAGCCGAAGGGGAGCCTGCTTCCCTGAAACTGGTAGGGCGGGTAGCAGTGCCCCTCAGATCCGACGAGGGGATCGGAGCCGAGGCTGGAACAGCCGGACCCAGGGAGACAGTATGCCCCGACCACAATGGGGCCAACGACACACTCATCCCCTCAGATCTGACGCCCAGATCTCGGCTCTGAGAGCTCGGATCAGACAATGGATCCAACAGACTCAAGGGCATGGCCGGCGTCAAGGTTGGAGGAACCATCGGCACCGACCCCATGACTCCGGGGCTCCTCGGCTCCATGGACTCCGAAACCCGAGAGTGGATCAGAGACGGAGATATCGGGGTAAATGTTGGAGCCAAACTCCCTGCTCCAGCTGGGGGGGGGGGGGGCAGCAACACTCCCATCTGCAATTGAGTTTCCAGGAACCTTCTCATCATCCTGTCCATATCAACTTCAGGAGAGGCTCCTTGTAGATCTCGAGGACACCACCAACACTGGCCATGAGGGCCGATGAGAGGACAACCTCGAAGGGGGCCGAGCATCCTCGTCCAGCTCCAGGGAGAATCATAGAGAACGGAGCCAAGGGGAAGATGGCCTAGCAATTCTTTCAGGAGTAGAGATCACTTTAGCGAGGGGGGGGGGGCGGCAGATCCCAGTCCACATGCCTCTTGCGACCCCTCTCCCTGTCTCTCTCTCTTTTTCTCTCTCTTTCTCCTTTTCTCTGTTTTTGTCCATCCTGGCCTCTCTCTCGCCCTGTTTAGAGGTGGGAATGTGAGTCCCGGGCAGGGGAGGAGGACCGGAAGCCTGAAAAGTCACTGTCGAAGATGCTGCAGAAGAGGTAGTTAACTCTGCAGGTAAAAGACCTGCCAGAATCAGCTTGGTCTTGCAATTCTGCAGGGCCCGGGGGTTGAATGCTGCACACATCTTGCAGCCCGATGATAGGTGGGGAACCCCTAGACAAACTACTCACAGAGTGTGACCATCGGCTGGCGACAGCTTATGGACACACTCTGTGCACTTAGAAAATGTCGGCTTCTGAACTTCCGACATATCTGAACTTAGACTAGGCTAAGAAGTCAAGTACATACACAGACACACACTAAGGGCGGGAAGGGGAGGCCTACACTTTCCTATATATCTATATCTATATCTATATATCTATATATATATATATATATATATATATATATATCTATATATATATATATATATATATATATATATATATATATATATATCTATATCTGTCTCTCTCTCTCTCTCTCTATATATATATATATATATATATATATATATTTTTTTTTTTTAACGCAAACCCGAGGGTACAGAAAGGAAAAGGGCTTAAGTATTTTGCACTCAAACACACAGACCGAAAAGTTAGATGAATAACCTAACCAACCTGCCTGGAGCTCAAGAATCCCATGCTGGCGAAGCCACAGCAAACGAGATCTGAGGATTGGAAGGAGGTTGCAGTGTAGTATGGATAAGGGGGAGGAGCTTGGAGCTCGGATCTTTAGCTTGGTAAGCTGCCGGCTCAGATCCGTATCGGATCCGTAACCCCCCCCCCCCAACCCACAGGTTGATCAAATTAAGTTAACTACTTCAGATGGATAATTCAACATAACATACTTTGCCTCCTGTGACCAAATCCCATTGTTTCTTCACCTGAAGTTCACTGTAAATTAAAAGTTATGTACACACCATAACTATGCATCTGTGTTGATCATTTTCTTTCTTCCTCAACATATGGGTCTCGGATCTGATTTGGCCAATCTCTTTAGATTCTTGGAGCCAACTCTCAAGCCCCTCCCTTTACCCTAATGGCCCTTACTTGCCAGATTACCTCAGATCAAATTTGCTGCTGCTAAGTATGCCATAAGGCTTAAATATGTATAATAATAATTATAATTAAAACAAAAGACAGGATAGAGACAGAGTAGTGTCTCAAACTGGAAACAATGGCTCCTATATACCTCATCAGGTCACTCCCAAAGGGTAAGGATAGGGGGAAGGAGGGTGGAGAGTTGAAAAATGAAAATGAACACACATGCATAGTTATGGTGAGTACATAACTTTAATATATGATTTTCATTCATTCCTCACGGTATGGGATACAGTCCCCGGCTACGACAATCTTGGGTGGCCCTCATGGAAAGATATTCCAGAAAACCACAGAGCCAAAGGCAGACCTGTTCCTGAATATGATGTCCAACTTATAATGAGAAATAAAAGTATGGGATTTAATCAAGTGGCCACAGCACAAATGTCATCAACTGAAGTTCTGGCCAAAAAAGCAGATGATGAAGCCATGGATCTAACTGAATGAGCCTGTGGAGATTCAGGTAAGGACAAACTTCTTAGAAAATATACAAAGGAAATGCAATCCGTTATCCATTTAGCTAAGGTTAGGTTAGATACTGGTCTTCCCAATTTGTTTTTAGTAAAGGAAATAGAGTTGGATCAGTTTTACAAAATCCTTTTTTCTCTATGGAGGTATAAATTAATTTGTCTGTGTACATCTAACAGATGTAGGATGTATTCTCCTTATTGTCAAATTTTGGAAAGAAGACTGGTAATTTGGTTACTTGATTCATGTTCGACTATGAAAGAACTTGTGGTAGAAAGAAGGGTTTGTACGTAATGTCACTATCTTTGTGAAAAACGAAATAAGGTGGTTTTGAAGAGAGTGCTTGGAGTTCAGAATCTTGCCTTGCTGACATAATGGCTACAAGAAAAATTGTTTTCCAAGAAAGAAATTTCAGGTCTTACTTAGTCAAAAGTTCAACAGGGAACTGAGTTACAGTTTGTAACAAAACAGTAAGATCCCAGGTTAGAGTAGGGTATCTTACTAGAGGTCTAAGCAGAACAGTACCCTTCAGAAAAGCCTTACAAATTTTAGAAGCTAAATGGAAGGCATTATATCCTATGTGACAATTAGACATGGCTGCAAGCTGAACCTTTTACAGTGGAGAAACTAGCACCGGCCTGAAAAACTGAAGCCAGAAAATCTAACATAGCAAGAACTGAAGATGTGAAAGGATCCTGCTTGCACAATATGAACATCTCTTCCACTTACTCTTGTAAATCATTCTGGTAGAAAGTTTTTGAGATGAGGATAAAATGTGATGAACTGGAGAGGAAAGCCTGGACTGTCTAGCCATCACTGGAAATGGAGAAACCATGCGGTTAACCTGAGGCCTTGAATGTTTAGATGAATCATTCCCCATGGGTGTGATAGTAGATCTGGACTGAGGTCCAGTGTCCTATGCGGACATAGAAGATCAGACCATAGGAATGGGAACTACAACTGCAGAGGCCAGAAGGGAGCAATAAGAATTTGCTTGTTCTTCAACCATTGTGCTTTCTGGAAAATTTTGGGTATTAAGGGAAGGGGAGGATAAGTATACAGGACACTGGGGGCCTAACATAAACATTTCTCAGTGACTCCATCTGTGGGGGAATTACGGCAAAGAACCTTCTGCACTTGTTGAGGGAAGAGGCAAAGAGGTCACAGCAAGTTTGACCCCAGTGATGAAAAATCATTTCTGGCACTACAGTACTGAGAGACCAATCATGCAACATCAGGATGGATTTGCTGAGCTTGTCGGCCAAGACAACGAATTTCCCCAGAATGTGCACTGCTACAAGAAAGAGGTTGGAGATCACCCACTGCCAGACTCTCATTGCTTCTCGGCAAAGAGGGTAAGATCCGGGTCTGGTTGTCCCGTTTGCTGATGTACCAGTCCAATAACAAATTGTCTGTCTGGATGACAATCATACTTAGAGGGAGAGAGTTCTGAAAGGCCTGAAACGCTAATAGGACTGCTCTCACCTGTAAGACACTGATAAGCAAATTGGTCTCTTCTGGGGACCACGTACCCTGAGCAGCCCGTACCGAGAAATGCCTCCCCACCCCAATTGGGAGGCATCCGTGGTCAGAGTGGCCTTCAGGGAGAAAAGATAAATGGGCATCCCTGACAAAGCTCATTGGAATGGGTCAACCAAAGTACGGAATCCTTGCAGCCTTACAAAATCTTTATAAGACACTTTAATGGATGTCGAAGTACTGATCATTGTACTGACACAGTCCAGTGGAGAACTGTCATGTAAAAGTGAGGCACGGGTAAATAGGGTGATCACTGCAGCCATCGAACCTAAGGCTTGAAGAACTAGTCTCGCAGGAGGATAGGGATGGTCTAGAATCTGTCTGACATGCAATCTTAGGGAATTAATTCTGCTCTAAGGTAAGAATACATGTCTGACTGTGTCCAGGCGAGCTCCTATAAATTCCAAGACTTGAGTTGGTTGAAGTCGGGACTTGGAAAGATTACTGTGATCCCTAGGAATGGACACAACTGGTGTAAGTAATCCCTGCCCTTCTCTAGGAGATGCTTGGTTGGTGGGGAAAGGAGCTGGGCTGGACTCAAGCTGTCCAGCACTGAAGCTCTGAGGGGAAGCAATGACTTACAAAAGCTCAGAGTCAAAGTCCCCCCCCCCCCCCCCCCCCAGATCCAGTGCCAAAGTTTCAGCTCCAAGACTTGTCTTGCTCAGTGGGAATTGGTGCCAAACAGGTCAGGGACAAAGTCGAATCCAAAGAAGAAGGTAGTATCTTCAGATCTGACCCTTCAACTCTTGGCCTTCTCAAATCCGATGGCTCAGAAACTATGGGTCAGATCAGATAAGGAGTTACTATGGGGTGTGAAGGTGGATGAAGACTCACAGGTCCCATGGGAGATGAAGCTGGCAACACCCTCATCTGGATTTGTGCTCTAAGAAATTTCCTCATCATCCTGTCCACATCTGCCCTGGAAAGGCTACAGGAGTACCTAAGAAGGGAAGTTGTAAAAAAAGGGCTGGACATCTTCCCAGGAGTGTCCTGTAGAAATGGAGACTTAAGAATAGGAGATACAGATTTAGAAGAAAATCTAGGACTCCAAATCAGAGGAGACTTAACCACAGAGGTTGTTGGATCAGACACTTTTGACTTTGGAGAGCAGCTCCAAACTCAGAGCAGGTGCATGAGAGAGCTTAGGAGAGTGGTTCCCGCGCTCCCTGGGCTCTGATGACCTTTGCTTTTTTTTGTGAGGGTTTTAGCCCCAGAAAAGGAAGCAGAAGAGGAAGTAGAAGTTGGCAAAAGGCCCTTCAGGACCAACTTTTCCGCCTGTCACTGACTGCACTCGGATTAAAGCCGGCACAGATCTCACAAGGTACCTGCAAGTGAGAAGGGCCTAAACAATAAATGCACTCCCTGTTGGCATCAGAACTGGATATCTAATGCCCACAGGAAGTGCACTTCTTAAAACCAGTAGGCATGTCAGCCATACCAATGACCAAACACCAACAAACAAAACAAAGGAGAAGAGAGAAACTCTACAAGATATAATACACAGTTTTTTTTAATATTATGGAAAAGTAAGGAAAAATAAAGATCAACTACCAACAATGGTAGAAAGAATACCTAAAAGGTAGAGAAAAAAGGCCTAGTACCAACACTGGTACAAAATGTTACTTAAACAGTATCCTGAAGGAAAAAAGGGTAAAGGGAGGAAGGCTAAATAGATGTGAATAGTAAATATAAGGAATAGAAGAAAAAATAAATTATATTTTACTCACAATATCTAACCTAACAAGGTATGCTACAGCTCAAGAGAACACAATCCTGACTGAATCAGAGCAGCAAACGAGATCTGAGGTAACCTGGCAAGTAATGAAAATTTTGGATTAAGGGAGGAGCCGGATCCAAGAATCTAAAGAGATTGGCCAAGTTGGCTCAAAGGGGTCAGATCTGAAACCCATACTCTGAGGAATTAATAAAAATGACATCAGATCTCATGTTAAAGTCAGTGAGACTTCGCTTATCATCTTTGTCTGTGTCTACATTCCATCATGGAAATAAAAAAAGGCACTAAGGAAGCACTGTACAGGCTACTTTCAAACATTAACATCCTCTTCATTTAACTCATCTTTTTTTTTTCCAGTATCGTACCTGTTCTCAGCCTCCTTGAATATACCTTCACTAAAGAACAGACCTAACTTCCTCTGTCTTACCATCATTTCTTCTCCTCTATACCAAAACATTTACAACTTAAACTAGTCTGCTTCATCATTTTTTACCTAACACTATCTCCTTTCCTTCTGCTGCAGTATTCTTAACATTTTTATAGATAATTGTAACTGCATATACATAACTGTTCTAAACGTTTTATTATGAATGATGATAATGTTAAACTGTGTTTGTAATGGTTATATTTTTTGTACTAAATTTTGGAGCTTTTCTCCTCGGGCCTCTTGCTGAAAATGGGCTTCTGCTCCGTCAGACAATCCCAGTTAACAAATGTAAAATAAATAAATAATAAATAAACAAGATAGTATCTTTCCTCTCTAATAAATGCTTTTAACTCATATGAATGTAATCTTAATACTGTAGATGTGTGTATATGTTACTATTATAGCAATAACCCACGCCTGGGTGTGGGTAATGCTAAATTTACCCACGGTTGGCGTGGTTTGGTCCCGAGGCAGCCCGAGGACCAAACAAAGCCAACCGTGGTAATTTAGCATTACCCACACCAGAAGTGAGTTATTGCTATTATACATGACATTATTTAAGAAAAGAAACTATTACTTTTCTTAAATAATGGCATAGTATAATGCCTGTTTACTGCCCTTCCGCAGATGTCTTGGCATCCGGCAGTTCTGATGTACCGCGCCTGCGCAGTACATCAGAGTTGTAAAGCAACGGAGAAAGCAAGATCTCCGTTGCTTTTATGTCTCGCTATGTTAAATGAGTTTAACATAGCGAGACAGTTTTAAAATAAGCAACGGACATCTCCGTTGCTTATTTTAACTGTCTCGCTATGTTAAACTCATTTAACATAGCGAATAAAAAAGCAACGGAGATCTTGCTTTCTCGTTTTTAACACTGCCTCGCTATGTTAAATGGGTTTAACATGGCGAGACAGCTTTAAAATAAGCAACGGAGATCTCCGTTGCTTATTTTAAAGCTGTCTCGCTATGTTAAACCCATTTAACATAGCGAGACAGTGTTTAAAGAGTTATACTAATGGAAAAAAGTCCGGGCGACCGGACCTTTTTCCATTAGTATAACTCGATTTACAACGGGCACGCTGGCCAATCAGCGTGCACGTTTTGGGGGGATCATGGTATAATATGCCTTAATGTTTTTATGTATACTATTGAATAAAAGCACAAATGTATGTAAAACATGGAGCTTTTCTCCCCAGGTATCCACTGAAAAGGGGGTTTTAATTAACTCCAGTCAGACTAACCTGCTAAGCAATGAAAAAAAAAATAAAATCATAACCCTTGGGGATTTTTTCACAGACTGGTTATTTGTTAACTAGACCATTACCTTCATGTCTTTATAAACGCTACAGTCTAACTCAACTAATCTCAGAACCTACTTGAACAAATACAGCGACACACACACATACACAATTAATCTGACTGGATTCTAGTCCCTTCACCTAACAACATATCAAATAAAGATATTCTGTTTAACCATAACAGACATTTTCCTATATTTGCCAAATGGAACCCCACAAAAAAAAAAAAAATAGCCAAAACGTTTCTCTACTCCTACATCATTATGAAATGTGAAGCTTCCTCAATCAAGCATTGCCAGATATCAATTTGTCTCCTCCACTCTTCCATTAAATGAAGCTGCATGCTATATCAATAAAAAATTTCCAATTATCTTTAATAAATCCGTACTAGTTCAAAATAAAATATTTATCCAGCATAGTGGCTTAAAAAGTCAAAAACCTCATGATTAAAGACCAGTTAAGTGATTCATATCAAAATCATGTCAGTACAATTATTTCAATATACTTTGCACAGCATGTAAAAGTAAAGAATACTATATCTGAAAGCAAAAACTTACTTCATTAAACAACAAAGGCAGCATGCAGATAATACCCTAAAATTTTAAAACTATTGACCATTTCTTTTACCCTGGTCCCTCACATTACCAATCTTCTTTCCTGCAGCTACATGATGCCGTCATTCCCAAATGTTTCTCTAAACACTGCTTCAATTTTTATCTCAGAGCTCAGCACACAATATAAAGCCTTCTCCGCACAAACTTTTTTTCTCTAACAGTTCATACATCCTTAATCCATAAACTTCTAATGAAAATTAAACTAGAATCCCCAGCCACTGCTAACCTGCCACCAGAATTTCTAAATACTGCTGCTTCCTCCATTAACAAAGTAAATGTAATTCTCATCAGGACATCCATCAAATTCCCTTTAATAAAGGTAATTCTTCTACATCTCTGAACTACCTACCGACTGTCCAACCCTCACCACTTCTGAAATAATGGAGAAATCTGTCCACAAGTAAATGATGCCATACCCCCAAAGCAGTTTATTTCTCATTCAAAATGGCTTAAGTCCCAGTTATGGAACCAGAATGTCCATTGTCACTCTTGTAGGATATATTTGCACTGAACTTCATTCAGTAAGGCTGTAAAGTATGAACAGAAGAAACAGGGAGGCTGTGTGGATGAACAGTGCTCCAACAATAAACCAATGTGAACGTAAAAATATGCGAGCACTGAACCACGACAATAAATAACTTTAATAAACTGTAATAAACAATGGCGGTAAGTGCTTTCGTAGTCAAGCTGCTTCATCAGACAATATTCATTACAGAGCTCCACCCATATATACATCATGGTTAACCCTAAACATAATTAGAAACAATTAAAATTTAAAGAACCAACATATAACTGCAAAAGGCCATCTAAAAACTATACACAGAGCATAAACTTTCCTATGAAATATATACATATAAAGACTTGAGTTATACCAAAAATATACTATTTTATATAAAATTCATCAATAAAATAAAAATGTATGTTACAAATAAATATAAAAAACACTTGATTAAGGTAATGGTCTATTAGCAAAGACCGGTTGAATGGATACCTTATCATTAAGGCCTTTGCCCATATTTGCCCTCATCCTGATGATCCACTCAAGTTCCCTATTCTCGACTCTGTTTCTGATGGCCCCCCTCCTCATGTTAGACGTTACCTTTTCAATGACCATAAATCTGAATTCATGTCTCATACCCATTTGCCATAACATGTCGTGATAATGCATTGGTATCAGTGTGTCTGGATATGTCATAAAGATCTTCCCTGATCCTATCTCGCAGTCTACATGTGGTCATTCCTATATAAAATGAAGAGCAGTTTATACAGTAACTTAAATATACCAACTTGGTACTATTACAATCTGCTCTCAAACGAAAGTTCAACTGTTTGCCTGTATCTGGATGGCGATTCATTGTTCTTTACCAGCACTGCCAAAATTTGTAACAAGCTCCTTCCTAAGAAATGAGCAAATAAAACAGATATGCATTCAAAGCCCTGCAGGCATCACACCTCTGCAACAATTTGATGTTCAACTGTGACATTGCCTGATTTATCTAGATTCCTTAATAAGCCGCTTCCAAACAACGTCTGTAAAGCTGAAGCCCTCTTTCTGATTTCCACCAGCTCCAAAACATCTGCTGGTTAGTCCAGGTAGAAGTAAAAGCTTTAAACAGGAAACAAAGACTTAGGGTGGAGGCTGCTGCCACCTCAACAGAGGAAGAACTTCCTTGGCTAGCATTGTGATAGCCTCCTGCATCACCACAGACCCTGAGAAAATGAAACTACACCAATCTTGATCATAACATGACAGCAAATGTGAGTTTGGGTCTTCTCTGAATTTTGACATTATGCATAGAATCTGAGAGAATGGTGGAATAGGGGAAATAATCCTGCCAAAGGAGACAGAACTCCTCAAACAGCTTGCCCTTGCCCAACTGAATGAAGCAAAACAGGGTGAAGTTTTCACTTATACAGGAAAAAGGTCAGTGAGTATCCCAGTAGCACAAGATGTTGACCTGGTAGGATTCCCTCATCCTCAATTCCATGACAGGACTGGAGAAGTGGATGGTAGAAATGTCCATCCCTAATAATAAGAACAGTATTCAGAACAATACCCCAGTCTACTGCTTTCTGCCAAAACAATGTCACCTCTCTGTGCTGACGTAGGTGTGTGTGCTACCATGCTTGGTCCAGTACCATACATTGGTTTAGCTGTCCAAAAGAAGGAGTGACATCTTCCAAAGCTTTGAGGGTGACTGACACAGTCAATACCTAAAAATGGTTTATGTGAAGACATATCCATTTCTTGAAGGGATTCTTATTTCCCTGACTAAGAGAAGGACCCAGGTGAACTACGCACTTCAGTAATGAAGCCACCATCATCAGGACCTATACCAAATTGATGCAAGAAGAGAAGGTCCATATTTAGACTGGCTGGAAATCACCATTCCATGACCTAGACAAAAGGGTTTGATAGTGACAAGAGGTCCATAAGGATGTGCTGGCTCTGTAACCAGAAACAACTTGAAGTAAACAGAAAATCCCATATCCTCAGACATGTAAACACAGCTGTTAAGATCATGGGCACTAGAAGGACCAAAAGATTCAGGAAAAGTCCAGTTCTGGATCTGCTACTGTTTTCTCACTTATGCTGCCAATGTTATGACTAGATATGCACTTTCCTGTGGCAAGAATGGCCAACAATGAAAAGTGCCTAGCTCTGCCCTTAAATTGCAGTCATCTAAGCTGGGACCACAGAGGACTTCTCTCAGATGACAGAGACCTTCAGAGAATGTGCATAAGGGAGTTCCCAAGTCAGGCACTCTACCCAAGAAGTCCCTAAAATGAACTATCAGAAGCCAGTCCTCAAGGAAGAACACCACCAAAACTTAATATATATGTTTTCAATCCCCTTTCCAGCTTGGCATCAAATGCCCCCAAGAGCTTCTCTTAAACCAGGTCAAGCAAATCTAACAAGCCTCCCTGGACTTTTTCCAACCCATGTTCGAGGGCTTAAGATTGAGGCACCTTGAGGCAGCTTCACTTATGCTGCAGAGATGTATTTACTGTTATACCCCAAGCTGGTTTCCCTTCCACATACACACACTATCTTGGGACAGATGTGCAATGGGCATGCTGGCATATCACCCCACCTACACAGTTAATCAGCCAGTGCCTTGCCTCCTTGAAGATAACACTCCCTGTGTCCTCAACCTTGACCATTAATCAAATCGACAGGTGCACTCATGTGCATAGCCCTCCCCCGGGATGAACACACCCATCCACACTCATCTCCTCAGACATCCAATTCACTAAAATAACCTAGGTCACTGGGGCCATAGTCAAGGCTTTATCCCTATAAACAGCAATAGTGGCATGACATAACACAAACTTCTGTCTAAGCAAGGATTCTGTCACCATCAGTAGCACCGTAATGAAAAACCTGGAGGCAAAGCATGGACCAGAATGAACCATACTGTACTGAAAAGTGAAACCCAAAAAGAGCAAACTGAAGCAATCTGCTGTATAGACCCCCAATGACCATTCAGGATTCCATACCTCAAATATAATTGCTGAAGGCACCCAAGTCCAGTATAGGACAGAAAGCTCCTGCACCCTTCAGAATAAGGAAATGGCAGGACTGGAGTCCTCTGCCTTTCTCTGAAGAAGGAGCAGGTTTTACAACCCTATCTGGGAAAAGGGTATGGGCCTGTTCTAATAGCTCTAACAGGGAGCAAATCTTCCATGAATACAGATTTTTTCTGGAGTTGGCCCAATACATCCAAGACATTGTGTAATGAAGTCTAGAACCTACAAGTTCTCCAAGCTGAGACAATCTCAGGTAAGTAAGGTAGTCAAGGCTGCAACAGTTTCACTACTGGAGTCATCATTAACAGACTCTTGGCTGCTGCAGCCAGGGAAAGTGAAGCCACTTGATACTCAAAGGTGCTTCCTGCAGAAAAGTAGAAGACCTAGAAGTGAAGAGAAAGCCTGGAAAGTTAAATGTGGCAAGCATCCTTCACCATGGTTGCCATACATTTCTGCAGCTCTATATAATTCTTGGGCTGTCATAAGAGAAGTTTAGCTAGCAAGGGACAGAAAGAATACCTGCATAAGTCTATCCTGAAATGAGTTGACTGTAGGTGATGTCATCCTGCACATTCCTAAGCCTATTGCGCCCGCTGTATGAAACACGCACAGTTACTGCAGCTATTTAAAAATCCACTGTAAAAATCATGATGTGGGTCTTTTTTTCAGAGCATCTTCAATCCTAGATTCTTGAAGGTTCATCAATAATTCCATACTCTGGTTTAATATGGATAAACGGATATATGGAACAGGTAAAACAGATAAAAGGCAGTGAAGAAAACTCCCTTTATATATCCAGGCCAAAGCCCGGACCTAACAGGAGGTAAGGTTTTGCAGTCCATGAGACAAAAGCTAGACTGAAATGATCACACAGGAATCAGATGGTGAGGTCCTTAGATGTTACTCAGCTTTGTCAAATACATATAGAGGGCCTCCCCCTTCTTAAGATATTAATTACATGCAAAGGGCCTCTACCTTCTTGGTAAAAAAAAAGGGACCAAGACTCGTACATATTTAGTGATTTAGGTAGTTTAGTGCGACTGACAAAGGAACAGCTGGAGAGTAGTCCTGACCTATCAAGAAGTTTCTCTGATTAAAAAAATATAGTAACAACGTATACCTTATATTTACTGCCAAAGATCCCCACAATAGGTTCTATGACTGACCTCAATCAAAACCAGTAAGCCACCAACATGAAAGAAGTCTGGGGACCAACCAAAAACAGAACTTAGAACTCAAGTCTTAAATTACTGTCTTAACAGGAAAGGCGTATGGTCCAGCATTTTTGTTTTCTAAGTGTCACCTTGACCAAAAACAATAACACACAGCTACAAACACTACAGACCAAAAGTTCACAGCATCAATGCCTGAATAAGCCATTTTAAAGCAAGTACTGTAAGCAGCTACTCCTAAAGTGGAGCAGACTTTCAACAAAGCAAAGGTTAAAACTTAGATCTCCTTAATGGTAGAAGAAAACTCGGCTGTCACACCACTACTAAGCAGCATCTGTTTGGTTCATATGTTGATACTAGGCTAATGACCACACCAAGGTCTTTACAAGCCTAGCTGTGCAACCTAACCCAGTTTTGTCCCAGAGTTCCTTGGAAGCCTATATTGTGGGGTATATATTAGTAAAGAGGCATCCAAGGGTTAAGGTGGGGGGCATGTAGGTTGGGGATTAATTTACTTACTGTCGACCTCTGTCCATCACAGATATGGGAGCCAGACTGTGGATGAATTTGGGATTTCCAAGCCATTGATCAACAATGCCTGAGTGGGGTACTGTATCAAACGCCTTGGCCAGGTCAATGTAGACAGTATGCACTGTTTTCCTCTCATCCAAATAGATTTGGTGACCCTCTTGAAGAAGTCTATTACATTCAGCAGGCAAAAACTTCCCTTAAAGCCCAGCTGGGATGGTTCCATTGTCTGCAGGTTACTAATGTCCTTGTTGATGATTTCCAAGGCAATTCACAAACCCCAAAAAATCATAGGTAAACAACTCTACAGCTACTCAATTGCTAATTCTTGGAACAAACTGTTTCTGTCTCTGAGAACTATTCCTAATTCTAACGTCTTCAAAAAATCCTTAAAACTTTACCTGCTTAATACTAGGACTTGCACTTGTCATGGCCTTAATACATCCATCCTTCCATCCATTCCTTGCTCTTCTGCTAATAACTACATGTCATATTTGTATCAGTCTGTATTGTTTATTTTACTTTCATTTCTTCAAAACAAAATTGTAATTAATTGTATTGTTTCTGCTTATCTTAACTCTTGTAATAGTTGTTTCAATTTAACTAATTTTAATAGAGCTTTTGTCCACAGATCTCTGCTGAAAAAGGGTTTCTGCTCAGTTGGACTAACCCGGTCAACAAATGTCAAAATAATAAATAAAATAAACAAATTAATTTCACTGCTTTGTATATTGGACTTGTCAGACTGATGGGTCTGTAGTTCCAGGGTAAGCTGACGGTCCACTCTTACTGGCATGTAACCTGTTTTGAGGCTGTAGTCAAAAACTGCCTCAAGTAGACCTGCTAGGTCATGTTTTTAGGATATTTCGGAGACAAACAGGGATACTGCGGGTCCCACTGAAACAGTATTTTTGGCAACTGTCCCCCAACTCAGAATATAGGCATATGGACCAGTGAATCATCTAACCACAGCAATACATCATCAGCAGGAGCACTTACAGAATGAGTGAACAGCCAAGTGCCTTGAAATTTTCATGCAGGAGGTTTGGTGAAACTAAAAGGATTTTAAGATCAGACTACAGGAATATTTGTTTTGCCTTCTGCTTCTTTAGCTTGCCATAGCTCACTATCTGCTACCACCAGTTTCTCTCCTTGTTCAACAGGTCTACCAGATTCATCTAGGCTCCTCTGGCTATTCCCAACCCACGTCTGGGATTGTTGAGGAGATAGAGGACCATGGTGTATCATCATACTTCTATAGGAGAGTGTTTTTGCTATGTTTCCACCAAATATGCATGTACCATCATTGATGGTGGAACGTACAATGGGCATCAGCAATAAACTTCCCTTCACTTCCACAAGGTGGTGACATCAGCAGGATGCCCCACTCACCCTCAGCAGCACCTACACACAATCTCCCCCAAGGAAATTAGCTGCATTAATGTGCACTGGGCACATGCTCCTCCCTCCTCACTCCAGGATAGGCACTGCCCATCCTCCCTTTCCACCACCTCAGACACCAGAACTGTTAATCAAACCTGGGTTCCCTGGGCCACAGTCAGGTATTTATCCCTCTATGCCACAGTGCTGGCTGAGACTTGTAGAATATTTAAGAAATATAAACAATTAAAAAGTTATGTATGCAGCATAACTTTTAGTTATGTACTCACCATAACTTCAGATGTTTGGGATCCATCTCGCCTACATTCTGACTGATGGGTTCGGAGCCGATCCCTCGGCTCCGACTCGGCACGCTTATGCCAAAGAGCGAAGTCTCTTATTGGCTGAGCTTACTATATCCCAGGATGCACCACTACCAGTCCCCCAGATCTAGTTTGTCCGCATACATGCACACACGCACGCACTGCTTATATAACATCGCCAGATGAAACAAGATAAAAACAGTAGAACTCAAACCGCTCAATCTCTTCTGATCTCCAAGGCAGGGGAAGGAGGGTGGATTAGAATGTGGCGAGATGGATCCCAAACATCTGAAGTTATGGTGAGTACATAACTAAAAGATGTTATGTGATCCTATCTCGCCTACATTCTGACTGATGGGACAGCGTCCTAGCACCTGAATCCTGGGTGGCTCACTGGAAAACACTCCTGAGTACCGTGGAACCAAATGATGCTCGCCCTTTAGATGCCACATCCAATTTATAGTGGGAAATGAAAGTGTGTGGGTTGGACCAAGTAGCAGCACAAATCTCAGAAATAGCGAGCTTGGAATGAAATGCAATAGAGGTAGCCATAGCTCTAGTAGAGTGAGCTTTGACGGATGTTGTAAGTTGCTTATTTGAAGAGGAATAAGCCTGAGTTATGCAATCTCTAATCCATTTGGCAATAGTAGCTTTAGTGATGGTTTTACCCAGTTTATTATCTGAAAAGGACACAAACAATTGGTCTGTTTTTCAAATCTGTTGAGTCCTGTCTAGATAGAAGCGTAATTGCCTGTGAACATCCAACTTATGCAAGGTGTATTCCGCTTTGTTTGAAAATTTTGGAAAGAAAACTGGTAGCTCTAGAGATTGTTGGAGACAGAGATTAGAACAAACTTTTGGAACAAAAGATGGATTAGGCCTAAGTGATACTCTATCCTTGTGAAAAATCAAGTACGGTGGTTTGATAGATAGGGCTTGAAGTTCTGAAACTCTTCTTGCAGAGGTAATTGCAATTAAGAAGGCAGTTTTCCAAGACAGATATTTCAACTCACATGTAGCAGCCGGTTCAAAAGGGGAAGATGTTAAGGCACTAAGTACCAAATCAAGATCCCACTGAGGCGCAGGATGAAAAACTGGGGGTCTTAAAAGCACAGCACCTTTCATGAAAGTTTTACATAATCTGCTACTCATCAAAGGTGGGTCTATGGATTCGTGAAATTTGGAGATAGCTGCTAGTTGGACCTTAATAGTAGAGACTGAAGATCCTTGATTAAACAAGGATGTTAAAAATTTCAAGACATCTGGTATTGGGGCAGTAATAGGGTCTAAGCCTCTGAGTTGAGCCCAGATAGCAAACCTCTTCCACTTACTGTGATACAATTTCTTAGTGGTGGGTTTGTGGGCTGAAGATAAAATGTGAATAACTTCAGGGTCCAAGGTGTGATTTCTGACTAAGGTCGGAAGTGGAGGAGCCAAGCTGCTAATTTCAAAGTGTGAAGGGACTGGTGCTGTTGTCCCGACTGATGAATCAGAAGGTCCGAGTTAGATCCAAAACCAGGGACCGTCCAGAGCATATTTCTGTAGGTAGGGGAACCATACCTGACGAGGCCAGTACGGAGCAATTAGAATCATTGTGGACCCCAATTGGGAAGCTTTCTGGATGACTTTGGGAAGGAGTGGAACCGGAGGGAAAGCGTAAAGCAGTCCTGTTGGCCAAGGTTGGACTAGAGCATCCGTAGCTGCTTCCCCTTGACGCGGGGTCAAAGAAAAGAACCTTTTGCACTTCGTGTTTTGTGGTGTTGCAAACAGGTCGCAGCACGGAATCCCCCATCTTTTGAAAATCTGAGCTGCTACAGCTTCGTTCAGGGACCACTCGTGAGGAGAAAGAATAGTCCTGCTCAGTCTGTCTGCCAATACATTGGATTTTCCTGGAATGTGGGTCGCTACCAGGAAGCGGTTGGTAGCCACTGCCCATTCCCACACCCTCATGGCCTCTCTGCAAAGGGGGTAAGATCTGGTCCCTCCTTGTTTGTTTAGATACCAGACCACCGACATGTTGTCTGTGTGGATAGCGATAATGCCTTGAGGGAGAAAGTTGTGGAGGGCTTGTAGGGACAGAAGTACAGCCCTCATTTCCAACACATTGATATGGAGAAAGGTTTCGTTTGGAAGCCAAGAACCCTGAACTGACCTGCCCAGACAATGCCCCCCCCACCCCGTCTGGGAGGCATCCGTCGTCAAGGTGGCTACCGGAGGGGGCATAACAAAAGGTCTTCCCTGATTCAGATTGGATGGCAGAAGCCACCAGCGGAGGTCCCGTTTGCACGTTTCTGTAATCAGTATGTGATGATTGAGGGGGAGATCCTGAAAGGACCATTGTGTCGATAACAGCCACTGAAGAATTCTCATGTGCAATCTTGCCAGAGGAACTAGGAGAACCGTGGCAGACATTGAACCTAAAAGTTGCAGGACCAACCTGGCTGGGGCTTTGGATCTTAGAAGCAGGGCTCGGACTTGACCTTGTAATGTTTGTATCCTTTCGGTAGGAAGGAAGATTCGCATCAATTTTGAGTCTATCTCTGCTCCTATGAATCTTATGCTGAGAAGGCAGCAAGACAGACTTTGACCAGTTGAATGTAATTCCCAGAGAAGCACCCAGGGAGATGGTGGCTTGTAGGTTCTCTAGTAGTAGATGCCTGGTGGTGGCAGTCAGGAGCCAGTCGTCCAGATAGGGAAACACTTGGAATCCGAGACTCCTCAGGTGAGCAGTCACTACTGCCAAACACTTGGTGAACACCCTGGGGCTGTGGTGAGACCAAAGGGCAGAGCACAAAATTGGAAATGACTGTCTCCCAGGCTGAAGCGCAGATACCTCCTGGACGCCTGATGTATCGGTATGTGATAATAGGCGTCCTTGAGATCTATGGAGCACATCCAAACATCTTTCTCCAACAATGGGAGAATGGATTGTAAGGTGACCATTCGGAATTTGGACTTCATGACGGACTGGTTTAGTTTGCTGAGATCCAATATGGGTCTCAGGTCCCCTGTCTTTTTTGGCACTAAAAAGAACCTTGAGTAGTTTCCGGATCCGATCTGGTCTTTGGGGACCGGTTGGATGACTCCTTTTTCCAGCAGCTTTGAAGCTTCTACGGCTGCAATTTCCCTTTGACTGGGTGGTGGGTCCGGGATTTTTTTGGACGGTGGGGGTGAGTGTGTGAAGGGAATGGTGTAACCTCCGGCAATAATCCGAAGCACCCATCTGTCCTGAGTAATAGACTCCCAGGCTTTTAGGTGCTTGGCAAAATGGCACCAGACTGGCTCCAGAGCAGCACAGCCGGGCAATCCCTCATCGAGTGTGGGAGGCTGAAGAGCCACGAAAGGACTCGCGGTCTCCATTGTTGCGGGGGCCTCTGCTGCCTCTGGGACGGCGTCTCCCAGAATAATTTCCCCGTCCTCTGCCTCTGGAAGGGGAATCTTCCTGCTGTTGGGGAAAGAATTTCTGTGATTTGCGGAACCACATCTTCCCTCCTCTTTTAGCCTTGGGATAAGGCCGAAAGGGAGTGGAATAACGTGCTCCTACGGCAGATAAAGTCTTTCCCTCCTGCTCACAGCGGGTAAGAGTGTCTTTTACCTTGGGTCCAAACAAAGAGGACCCATCAAAGGGAGCGTTGGCAAAGGAAGACTTGAAGGCCTCCGCGAAATGACACAACAGAGCCAGGCTTGTCTCCGTGAGCCACGCCTGTGCCTGCAGCTCTGCCCGCCCTTCGGCCGCATATGAAATGAGCCTCATGGACGAGTTAGAAATCGAGGTAAGGATAGCCAACTGAGAGCTAACCGACTGGGCTAGCTGCTCAGGTAGGTTACCTGAGAGGGAGTCTGAGAGCTCCTTGACCAGATCCCTCTGTAGTCTGGTGAAATGTGCCAAATAATTCAGGGACCTCAGAGTAAAGGCCGCTGAAGTCAGGGTGCGCTTCCTGCGGTCCATGCTCCTAGACTCCTTATTAGGAGGATGGACGGACGTTGAAGCCTCTGCCACGTCCTGCTGGGTAGCAGATGCCACCACCATGGCATCTACAGCCACGCCTTTCGTCAAGAACTCCTTCTCGGGTGGGGCAGACAAAAATTTGTTAGGGCGAGAAGGCACTGGTTCCACAGTATCTGGGTGTTCCCACGCCCTCCGACAAACCAAATCCAGGAGCTCGTCGAAGGGTGGAGACACCCAGGAGGTGGAGGGCTGAGCCCCGAAGGCCTTGAGAAACACTGACTCATCAACGGAGGGGGGTTTGGAATTCCAGCCGCCTCGTTGCTTAAGGATTTCTAGAATGTCTGCAAATGAGACATCATCCGAGGACGACTTTGGGGACCCCTCCGCATCATCAAGATCAGTGTCCGATGTAAGAGACTCGTCGGGGGAGTCCACGTGCTTCCTCTTGCACGATCTCTTCCTTGGGGGCTCTTCCGAAGACAACTCCGAAGAACCCTCAGGAGGAGGGGAACCCCCAGTGGGGGTAACCTCAGGCCCCGGGGCTCCGCTGCCTAGAGACAGGGGAAAGTACAGTTTTGTACCTACCATAAATGTAGATGTTCGAAGATCCACATTGCTGCAGTCCTAACACTTGGGTAGTCCGCTGTCCCTCGGTCGGCCCGAATATCAGAGTATAAGGCTGACGTCGGTCAAGGCGCATTTGACTGACATCAGAACGTCAGGGTACAAATGCGCATGACCGACGTCATATCCTCAGTCTTTTCTTGCCCCAGATGTCAGAAGACCCTAAGAAGAAAGGTCAAAACCCATAGACAACAACTAAACAACCAACCAGCCTAACACCAAAAATATGTACAATATATACAATATATACAATTATACAATTATACCTCAGATGGATAACCCAACCCACACAACCACCTCAAACTACAGAGGGGAAGGAGGGTAAATTGGACTGCAGCAATGTGGATCTTCGAACATCTACATTTATGGTAGGTACAAAACTGTACTATGTTCTTCATCTCACATTGCTGCAGTCCTAACACTTGGGTAGAATCCCAAAGCAGAGGTAAGGGAGGATGGCTAAACTATAATGAAGCAGGAGCTGCCAAAATGCCCTGCAACACAGCAGTGGCAAAACCAGCCCTGGATTTAGAGTACAGTGGAAGGTGGTAATGCCTAGAGAAGGTATGCACTGAACTCCAAGTGGCTGCCTCCAAAATATCCTTAGTAGCCACCCCCCTCAAAAAAGCTGTTGAAGTGGCAGTAGCCCTAGTGGAATGAGGCCTAATCCCAGCTTGAATCTCTTTGCCATGATGGGAATAACAGAAAGCAATGCAAAATCCAATCCACTTAGAAATAGTTTGTTTTGACACGGGCTTGCCCTGAGAGCACAAAGCAAAAGAAACTAATAACTGCTGAGATTGTCTGAACCCTTTAGTTCTGTCCAAATAATATCGCAACTGCCTGTGTACATCTAAAGTGTGCAAAATCTTTTCCCCTTTAGTTTGGGGATTTGCATAAAAAGTAGGCAAATGAATAGTTTGGTTTAAGGCCACACTAGAAACCACTTTAGGCATAAAGGAAGGATTAGTACGTAAAGATACCCTATCCTTATGGAAAATTAAGAAAGGCTCAACTGCCATAAGGGCCTGCAATTCAGAAACCCTTCTTGCAGAGGTAATGGCCAACAAAAAAGCAGTCTTCCATGACAAATATTTCAACTCAGCAGTAGCTGCAGGCTCAAAAGGTTGTAGAGTGAGTTTCTCCAACACAAAATTGAGATCCCAAGCAGGAGTAGGAGCCCTTCGTGGGGGTCTTATATTCTTTGCCCCTCTAAGAAATTGCTTGAACAAAGGATGAGAAAACAATGGTGGGTCACAGTTGTAGTGAGCTGAAATTGCTGCAGCATGAATCTTAATAGAAGAGAAGGACAAACCATTGTCCAATAACTCAGTAAGATATTGAAGAGCCACACTTAAATCAGGCTCAGAAACATCCAAATCCTTAGCTACACTCCAAAATAAAAATCTCTTCCATTTATCTGCGTACACTTTCCTTGTACTAGGCCTTCTAGCTTCCAAAATCACATTCAAAACTTGTTGTGGAAGTTGAGACCCTCTATGGTTTAAAACAGAATATGCCATGCTGTTAGGTGAAGAGAGTGAAGTTTGACATTGAGCAAATGACTGTCCTCCTGGGACAACAGATGTGGAATCAAAGGCAAAGGCCATGGAGGCTTCTGTACTAGACCTCTCAGTAATGGGTACCAGTGCTGTCGAGGCCAATCTGGAGCTATCAAAATCATCCTTGGCTTGTCCTGTCTGACCTTTAGAAGTACCTTTGGGAGGAGAGGCAGAGGTGGAAAGGCATACACATGAAGATTTTTCCAACTGAAAGAAAGAGCATCCACTTTCCAAGCTGTGGGATGAAACCGCTTTGTGCAATACTTTGGCAGCTGGTGGTTTAGTGGAGAAGCGAACAGATCTATGTCTGGAGTTCCCCAGGACACTGTCAATTTCTGAAATACATGAAGATCCAGTTTCCACTGTGGGGATCCATGATTTGTCTGCTTAACACATCTGCTAAGGAGTTCTGTGCTCCCGGCAGAAACCTTGCCTGAAGACTTAGTTGTAAACTGAGAGCAGTCTCCCACAAAATCATTGCTTGCCTGCATAGAGGATAAGAATGTGTTCCCCCTTGCTTGTTGATGTACCACATGACAGTTGTGTTGTCTGTTAGAATCAACACCTGCCCTGGAAGAAGTAAATCCTTAAAAGCTATTAATGCAAACTGGACTGCTAACATCTCCTTCAAGTTGATATGTAGATGCTGTAGTCTGACAGGCCACTTGTCTTGTATCCACTTTCCGTTTAGATGAGCTCCCCAAGCTTTGTCTGAGGCATCTGTCGTTAAAATTTGACTCGCCTCTGGCCGGGTCACAGAGAGTCCCTTGTTTAGGTGACATTCCTGAGCCCACCACAAAAATTCCTTTTGAATGCAAGGTATTATTTGAATGACAGTGTCCAGATGCTGGCAGTGCTGTGTCCATACATTTTTGAGCTACCATTGCAACTTCCTCATATGCAGCTTGGCATTGGGAAGCACCAGAATACAAGATGCCATGAACCCTAAGGCTTGAAGGACTGTCCTTGCAGTCAGCCCGGACTGAAGAGATAGATGATGGAAGTAAAGGGAAAGATTCTTTTGTTTGTCCGGGGTTAGAAAGGCCATCTGGGATGCTGTATTCAGTCTTACACCCAGAAAGCACATGTCTTGAGAGGGTACTAGACTGGACTTTATTTCGTTCACAGAATACCCCAGGCATCTTAGCACTGCTATCACATATTCCAAATGACGAAGAAGCTCGTCCCTTCCTTGAGCCAGAATCAGGCAATCGTCCAAATAAGGATAGATTTGTATTCCTTTTAGCCTGAAGAAAGCTATCACTGGAGCCAGAACTTTCGTAAATACTCTGGTCGCAGTAGATAAGCCAAAGGGCAATGCAGAGAACTGATAGTGAGAAGTCCCAGTCCGAAAACGCAGATATTTCCTGCAACTTAGCCTGATAGGAACATGAAGGTAAGCCTCCTTGAGATCCAAAGTTACCATCCAGTGATCCTTGCCCAGTAGAGGTAAAAGCTGTTGTAACGTCAACATTTTGAACTTGGGAATGTCCAGATAAGTGTTGAGGATAGATAAATCCAAAATTGGTCTCCACGTGTTCCCCTTCTTTGGCACAAGGAACAGGCGAGAATAAAATCCTAGGCCCCTTTCTGGCATAGGAACCGGCTGTATGGCCCCTATTTGGACTAACAGAGAAATTTGCTTGTGAGCCTCTATTCTTTGTTGAGGAGGAATGTCTGGCATGCCTTTGAAAGGAGGCAAGGTATGGAAATAAAACCTGTAACCGTGATGTATGATATCCAGTACCCATCTGTCTTGGGTAATCAAACTCCAATTTTCTTTGAAAAGTGCCAACCTTCCTCCCAAAGGTGCTGCCAGGCGAGAAGGTTCTGGCAGCTGAAAAGGTAGGTCATTGGGTCTGTTTACGAAAGGACTGACCCCTGCCCTCACCCGAAGACTGTGCAGGAGAACTCCCTGTTCTAGGCCTGAAAGAGCCCTGACCTCTGCCCCTGCCACGTCTAGATCTACCCCTAGACTGGGAATCATAAGAAGGATACGTCCACCCTTTAGTAGGCCAATTTCTACTAAACTTTTGAGGCTGAACCTGCAAAAAATCTTTAACAGTCTGCATAGACTTAGCCTTGTCTTCCATTTTCTTTAAAACTGCCTCAACAGGAGAACCAAACAAGACATCAGATTGCAAAGGGGCATCCAAAATTCTAGTTTTAACATGGTCAGATAAATTTTGATCCCTCAGCCAGGCATGCCTGCGAAGAACTGACCCAGTGGCAGCCACCCTAGACGAGGCCTGAACAGCATCAAAACCACATTGCAAAGAATGCTTACCCACCTGTTCAGAAACATGCACCAAATCTTGTAACTCTTTACAATCAATACCTTCCGCCAGAGCATCAACCTTAGATTTCAACTGTGAAAGGAGATAATTTTGATATTTCAACATGTGAAACTGGCAATTCATAGCTCTCATGGCTAGAGTGGAAGAAGTATAAACTTTCTTTCCCCACCTATCCAAGGCCCTGGCCTCTTTATCTGCCGGAACTGGATTTTTGACAACAGAAGCCTTAACACCCTTAGGCCCCTGGCTAACAGTTTCTGGGTCTGCCCTAGGACTCTTAAAAAGATACTTATGAGCTTCAGGCACCCTGTAATACCTATCTGGTTTAACAGGAGCAGGAGGCAAAGAATCAGGATTAAGAGAAGCCTCTGCAAACACATCTTCCACCACATTCAGAACAGGAGGTATAGCTAAAGGCCTATGCTGGGGTAAAAACAAAAATTCCCTAAGCCTTTTCCTGGAATCAGAGAAATCCTGACCTTCCCATTTAAAATGCTCTCTCATGGAGTGAAGGGTCTCTGAAAAAGAAAAATCCTCAGGAGGAGAAGCTGAAGGAGTAGAATCATCCACATCAGAATCAGAATAATGAGAATACTCCTGCAAGTCTTCAGCCGAAGACTCAGACACATCCGAAGCTTGCTCATAATCCCCCAACACAGGTTCCATCCTAGGCCTCTTATCAGGAGGGGGCATAGAGCCTCTAATCAAAGTAATTAAATCTTCTGCCATTTTAAGCATGTGCTTCTTGGGCACTGAACCTGAAGAACTAGGAGTGACACCCACAGAAGCAAAACTAGACCTGCCTCTAGGAGAAGCCTTGGAAGCAGAAAGAGAGGGCCTAGACACCTTAGGAAGGGAGGGGAGTACAGATACCTGAGAAGCCCCTACAGCCTGACCTGCCTCCTGGGAGGCCACATCCTGTAAAAACACAGTTTCTCCCTGGGACTCCAGCGAGGCCTCCGTCGGAACCACCGGTTCCACTGACGCCTCTAAAGAACCGGCGTCCGGTTCGGACGACTCCTCTAACCTAGGTTTAACTGACTTGTCCTTGCGCTTCTTTGAGGAAGCCGGCATCGGAGCATCCGACGGCATATTGTAATTGCACCGCTTCCCAAAGACCAACCTGGCACAATCCAACCTACGCTTTATAGTGCGTTTATTGAACCTAGCACAAAAGCGACACCCAACAACGTCGTGCTCAGGTCCCAAACAAGGTATACACAAATTATGGTAATCCCTATGCGGTATCTGTTTCCCACAAGAAATACAGTTATTCACTTTTTCTGACATCCGGTAAACCACTGAGGCAAGAAAAAACCAAAATATTCCAACGGGTACTTAACCAACTCTGACTTCGGTCTGAAACTCCGAATTCGAAAAATTTCAGAACGCCGAACGGCACTTGCAACACTGCTTCTGCATCGGACCATGCGGCAAAAAAGACTGAGGATATGACGTCGGTCATGCGCATTTGTACCCTGACGTTCTGATGTCAGTCAAATGCGCCTTGACCGACGTCAGCCTTATACTCTGATATTCGGGCCGACCGAGGGACAGCAGACTACCCAAGTGTTAGGACTGCAGCAATGTGAGATGAAGAACATCTGCCAAAGACCCAGTCTCCATGCCCAGGGAAGGTGCCGGTAAAGCCGTAGAGATGGCCGAAGAAGACTTGGCCAAGGCACTCCTCATAGCTCTGAAAGCCGGACCCCCAGAATCCTGGGAGTGTCCGGTCCCCGGAGCCATGATAGCAGACGGAAGTCCCGCGGCCGAAGCACCGAGAGGGAGGCTCGGAACCGACAGCATAGGTCCCGAAACGTCACCCCCGGGTCCGGCCGAAGAAGTCCGTGTGCTAAACTCGGACCCGGCGGGGTTGGAGTAAGGGTCGGCGCCGACCCTAGCATCTCTACTCGCTCCATCAGCACCTGCTCCGATGGAGCCGAAGCGGTCGGAGGAGGAATGGCAATGGAGTGGGCTATCGGCTCCGAAGCCAATTGGGTTGGAGCCGAAACAAATTTTTGAAAGACTGGGGACTGGAACAGTCTTTGGAGCACCCTGTCTATGTCCAAATCTGACATCCTCGATGACCTGGAGGAGACCGAACGGGTTCGAGTAGGTCTCTCCAACGGCTCCAAGGGACTAGGGGACCGGCTCCGAGGCGACTCGATAACTATCGGCGCCGAAGGAGAGCACAAGCCAATTTCCATCGGTGCGAAGAGGACTTGGCGCCGAGGAGGAAGTGTCTGAGCGGACAACCTTCATCGGCTCCGAGATCAGTGGAGCCGATGAAGGTGACCGCCTCTCGATGCCCCAGCCGTCGGCTCCGAACCCAGAGGAGTCGAGACTGGAGGCATCGAGGCAGACCGTTCCGCCCTCGGCCGAAGGAGAAGCCTGCCTATGTCTTTTGGCGGTCGGGTCCGACGGACTGGTCGGAGCCGACGCCTTCTTTTAGCAGGAGAAGGAGAGGACGCTAATGCTTCTTCAAAAGAGGGTTTTATAAGGCCTTTCAAAATAAGTTTATTTTTCCTCTCTTGGAGGACCCTCGAGGAAAACGCGTGACACACGCTGCAGGACTCCTGCAAATGTTTAGCGCCCAAACAATAAACACAGAGAGAGTGGTCATCTGTGATTGACATTTTAAAGCTGCACTTAGTGCACTTCTTAAAGCCCGAAGGCCTAGGAGCCTGAGACATTATAGCAACAAATTCAGTAACACAGAAAAACACACTGTTTTGTTTTTTTTTTTTTTTTTTTATAAATCGACTGTCACTACAATGATTAGCTCACGGTTGCCGATTAAGGTTGACAGTCCGACAACTACAGAAAAATAACTAAAGGGGATCCTAGAACCCCTAAGGATTTGAAATTAAATTTACTGACAGGGAAAGGCCCTTGAGTTCAAGGGGGGCCTCTAGTCAGAACAAACACACAATCACACACAAATTTTCCACAAAAAAATACCCAATCACACACAAAAGTACGGTATAGCCGTTAAAACAGCTTTTTGTTATAGAAATAGAAAATTCCTGACAGAAAAAGTTAGTGAAAAACACTACTTAGCTCAGCCAGCTCGAGACCACGTCTTTGCTAGTTAGCGGCAAACGAGATCTGGGGGACTGGTAGTGGTGCATCCTGGGATATAGTAAGCTCAGCCAATAAGAGACTTCGCTCTTTGGCATAAGCGTGCCGAGTCGGAGCCGAGGGATCGGCTCCGAACCCATCAGTCAGAATGTAGGCGAGATAGGATCACATAACATCTAGGCATCTGTGTTGTCCATTTTCATTTTTCCTCAATGAATGCGTTACAGATCTAATCCTTAGATCAGACTCAGCCGCACACTTCAGACTCTGAATTCAACTCTTGAGCTCCTCCCTCTACCCATAATGCTCTATTCTAGCCTCAATACCTCAGATCAAGTTTATTGCCATAAGATCCCCAAAAATTAGATAAAAAAATGGATAGCTCAAAGAATTGGATTCAAACCCAGAGCTATAAGTTCCAATAAGTAATCCAATAAGTTTCTCCAGATTTTAGGAAGGGGATGAATGGGGGTGATTGAGGAAGAATGAAAAATGGCCAACACGGGTGCCTAGTTATGGTGAGTACATAACTTAAATCTGATATTGTCCTTTTCAGTCTTCCTCAACGAAAAGGACAAAGTCCCCAGCTACTTTAATCTTGGGTGCTCCTCCTGAAAGGATATACTGGAGAACTTCTGAGACAAAGGTATCTCTGCTTCTGGATATTAGATGCACTTTGCAATGAGGAATGAGCGTTGGACCATGTGGCTGCTGCACAAATATCTTCAACAGAAGTTCTTGACTTAAAGGCAGATAAAGTGGCCATGGATCTAACAGAGTGGGCTTTAAGCAGTCTTGGTAAGGAAATGCCTTGCTGAGAACAGATCTGAGAAATGCAATCAATTGTTTATCCATTCAATTGCGTATCCATTTAGCCAATGTAACTTTAGAAATTTTAATGAAAAGGATACAAACCTCCAGGAGATGTAGCATTTATTCTCTTTTGTTTGAAAATTTTGGAAAGAACACAAGTAAATAAATTGATTGGTTAATGTTAGATTTAGAAGCCACTTTAGATAAAAAAGAAGGGTTTTTACACAAAATTAATCTCTCTTTAGATTCAGGTTCATAGGTGTTTACTAGGCTAATGACCACAATGGCCTTTGTAAGCCTAGCCATGCACCCCAAATCTCTGACTAGTTCTGATACCCTTGATAAGTGTAAGCATGGGCCTGGGAGATGAACCATTTACAGGTTAACTGTATCAGAGACATAGGTGCCAAACCAGCGATGAATTTCCGGTTTCCCATCCAATTATCCAAGTTGCACTTGAATTAGGTTAGGGAGGAACTCTGCTTCACATGAATGTGAAGCCTGTTCCATAGATGGGGTAGTCTCTGGGATACATACCTATCTCTCCAGCAGGTCCTATTTATATCACAGGCAAGGTTTAAGTCTTTAGAACGGGTAATTCTGGTACTGTTTGTTTTCTGGATATGCAGGAGGTCCATCAGAGTGGGGTCTGACAATGCCCTGTATGCCAGGCAACGATGTCCCCTCAAAAGCCTGTAGGAGACAGACTACAGGGATAGGGCCTTGAGGCAGTCTGCATATGACATATTACTTATGCCCTGTATTCTTTTAGTGAAGAACGTCTGTGGACATTCCATTTGTTGGATATGCCTGGTTAGGTACATACCAAAGGGGCATTGCACTCAATGATAGGTGCAATGAATGCTGAATACAGTGGAACAATGCCCTGTATTCTTTTAGTGAGGAACCTCTGTGGACGTTCCAGTTGTTGGATATGCCTGGTTAGGTACATACCAAAGGGAGCATTGTACTCAATGATAGGTCTGATGAATGCCAAATACAGTGGAACAATGACTTCCTTGGACTTAGATGCCATATCTTTGTTTATAAGTTGCGCAACATAGGATGATTTACTCACCACTGTAAACACATGATGATCAAGGGCTAGATTACAACCTATGTGTGTACCTAAGTCCCTGACTACTGGGTCAACTCTAAGAGGTGTGTTGTCAATATGATAATTACTAGAGATGGATAACTTCCCAAATGATACCATTATGCATTTCTTGGCATTTAGTTTTAGTCCATGACTCTGACACAAGTTTGTCTGTGTCAGCCCCTCCTGGAAAACATTTGTGTCAGTGTAAGATTCAATGACAGCTCCTAATTTGCAATCATCTGCAAATTTAGTTAGCTGATTGCAAATCAGGAGCTATCACTGAATCTCACACTGACACAAATGTTCTCCAGGAGGGGCTGACACAGACAAAGGAGACCAGTTTGTGGTCTGACCTTACCAGGGAAGGCATTACAGCAGGGAGTGTGCAGCACTCTCCCATATTCGTAAAAAACAGATCCAGTACGATTGCACCCCTAGTTGGTGTATCGACTATCTGGTCCAGGGAGTCTGTGTTTACAAAATCCAGGAATCTCTGTGCATGTACGGTTGATGTTGTATAGGATTCCCAGTTAATAGTGGGGTAATTAAAGTCACCCATGAATATGGTATTTGGTTGGATGGTTAGTGTTTCTAATAAGTTTAAATACATGGTATGGGTTTCTTGGGTCATAGAGTTGGACCTATAGTTTGCAAAGAAATGGTATTGAATTTTACCTATGGTGATTTGCACATGGAGCAGCTCAAGTGCATTCCCCTGTTTGACCAGCCTTGAAGTATATTTATTTTTGATGCAAATAGAGACAGCTCCACCTTTAGTCCCTGCCTGTGACGTAGTTGGTCTAAATGTGTAGAAGGCATTATAACCTTGCACTGTTAGTGTGCTCACCGCGGCTTTAAACCAGAGACAGCACAGATGTCAGCATTCTCTATGGTAGAGAGAGCTTCCAGGGAGTTGAGTTTTTTTGTTTAGGCGCCTAGCATTAAGCAGTAATACCTTTAGATTTTCTTGGTTTTGATTTGCTATGTCAGAAGTACTTTTAGTTTGGCACTACCTAAAAAAGGCACTATGGGAGAAGACAATGTTTTAGATAATATTCGAAAGCCTAGAGGGGAGAGGTGCAGACCATCCCTGGCAAAGCAGCCTGGTCTGTTGACCATCTCCTACCATGCTCACAAATATTGCACCCCCTTAGAATGACACTGGAAACTAAGCCAACTTTAGGTAAAAAAGAAGGGTTTGTACGTAAAGTTACCCTCTCTTTATAGAAAATAATGTACGGAGTCTTTGATGAAAGAGCCTGGAGGTTCAGAAATTTTTTTTGCAGAAGTGATAGCTACTAAAAGGGCTGTTTTCCAATGAAGGAATTTTAAATAATTTTTTGCTGAAGGTTCTAAGAGTTTCTGAGTCAGAACATATGGCACCACAGTGAGATCCAAGGGAGGTAAAGGATCCTTTATTGGAGGTCTAAGTAGAAAGGTATTTTTTCAGATAAACTTTGCAAAACATGGAAGAGGCCAAAGAATACATTTTTATCTCCTACATGACAATTTGAAAGGAGGGGCCATGGTGATGCAGCGGTTAGCGTTGTCGCCTCACAGCAAGAGTTCTCCCGTTCGATTCTTGGCTGGAGCGCCTTTTGTGCGGAGTCAGCGTGTCCTCTCCATGGTTGAGTGACATCTAAAGACCTGTAGGTAGGTGCGTGCGTGAATGTGTGTGCCTTCTTTGAAGGCTGAGCTTCGGGCTGGCAACTCAGCACCGTAAAAATCCACTACCAATCATTAGGGGAACGGAGTTACGCTGTGGCGACCCCTAACCGGGAAAAGCTGAAAGACTAAAAAAAACATGAAAATTTGAAAGGGCTGCCAGTTGTAGTTTAATCCTATAAAAACTAGCTCCTTCTTTGAAAAGTGTAGCCTGAAAATCAAGGACAGCAGAGATCAGGGCAGAAAAAGGGTCAACATTATTTCTCAATGCCCACAAGGAAAATTCTTTCCACTTGCTCTTGTAAACCTTATTGATGGGGTCTTTTTGTGAGGATAGTAGAATGGTATGTACTGGGGAAGAAAGCCTTGGCTATCTGGATAATACTGTAACTGGAGAAACCATGTGGCTAGTTAGAGGGTTGAGATATTGAGATGACATCCCTAATGGGAGTGAGAAGAGATCTGGAGTTGGCTCCAGTATCCAGGAAGGATAAAGAAGATAAGACCAAAAGAAGGGGAAGCACACCTGTTGAGGCCAGTAGGGGGCAACTAGGATGACTGAGCTCTTCAACCACACGGTTTTCTGGAGGAATGTGTGGATCAAAGGAAGCGGGGGATAAGCATAAAGGAGACCAGATCACCAAATATGGACTACAGCATCTCACGCTGATACCTCCTGAGGAAGATTATGGCTAAATACTTGATGCACTTGTTGTGGGGGGGGGGGGTGCAAAGAAGTCGCAGCACAGTTGTCCTCAAGGATAGAAAACTTCCAACGTCAATGACTGAGAGACCACTAGTGAGGCATCAGAATGGACCTGCTTAGTTTCTCCACTAGTACATTGGTTTTCCTCGGAATTTGCATTGCAACTAGAAAGCAGTTGGTGGAGCTCACTCAATCCCATACTCTCATAGGTTCTCTGCAGGGAGGGTAAGACTGAATTCCCCTTTGTTTGTTGATGTACCGGACAAGACAGGTTGTCAGAATCGCAATATTTTCTGGAGGAAGAGCATCTTGAAATGCCTGCAACGCTAATAGGAGTGCTCTCATCCCCAGGATATTGATATGCGAATTGGTCTCTTGAAGGGACCACATCCCTTTAACCGCTCTTCCCAGGAAATGCCCCACCACCACAACTGGAGGAGTCCACAGTCACTGTGGCCATTTGGTGCAGCAGAGCAAAGGGTCGGCCTAGATAAATGTTGTCCGACTGGAACCACCTATGGCTGTGGTGTTAGCAAATTGGTGTAAGCTTGATTGGAAAAGATAGTGGTTGTCAAAGACTAGACCATCGAACTGCCAGAGACCACTGAAGAAGACACGTATAGGACCATGCTAAAGGAAGTAGTATTACTGCTGCTGCCATTGATCCCAGCACTTGAAGAACGAGTCTGGCTGAAGGAGATGGACAGAAAAGAATCAAACGAACCTGAGATCAGAGGGTATCTATGCAATGAGTTGGTAAGTATGCAAGTTGCATTGTCATGTTCAGTTGTGCATCAATGATCTCCAGGCTCTGTACTGGTGTCAGATTTGACTTGGCATATTTGATTATTCCCAGTGAGTGATAAATTTGATGCAAGTAGTCCATGGATTGTTAAAGGTGATGCATGGAGGGGGTGGTGAGGAGCCAGTAGTCTAGATATGGAAGCACTCTGAACCCTTTTAGTCTAAAGTGAGCTGCTACCACTGCCATACATTTGGTGAACACCCCAAGGGCTGTGGTGAGTCCAAAGGGCAAGGCTCTAAATTGAGAGCGACTGGCTCCCAGCTTAAGTGTCTTTGGGAATGCCTGTCTATTTTGATGTGATAGTAAGCAAGCTGAAGATCTATAGAGCACATCCAATCATCCTTGTGAAGAAATGGCAGAATGAACTGTACCATTACCATTCAGAATCATTTTGCTCAGATCCAAAACTAGCCTGAGGCCCCCTCTCTTTTTGGGCACTAAAAAGAAGTGTGATTAAGTTCCAAATCCTATCTGGTCTGGTGGGACCTCTTGGATGACTCTTTTGTCTAACAGCTTTTGAATTTCTTATGCTGCTGCCTTCCTCTGACTGGGTGGAATGTCATAAAGCTTCATTCTTTTGCAATTAGGCAGTTGGAGAAATGATATGGAATAACATCTGGATATTATTCTTAGCATCCAGGAATCCTCAGTTATATTTGCTCAGGTGTCTAGGTGCAAGGAGAATGGCTCCTGACTGACTCCAGAGATGGGCAGTCAGGCAGCACTTCAGGAGCACTGAAAGGGTCTGTCCGGAAAGGAATCACAGTTGGAAGACTCGCGGATCCAACAAGGGATGGAGCAGGTATGACACCCCCTCAAATCTGGAGCCGAGCTCTGAGAAATTTTCTCATAATCCTATACATTCCGCTTCTGAAGGACTTCTGGAGAACCTGGAGGATGTGGTGTACTGCAGCCTGGAATGCTTTTTGGGAGTTTGCATGAAGGGAGAGTGCACAGTAGGAGAGATCGGATACAGGATGAATTCTCGTGAACGAGTTCTTTGGCTTTGTGAAGTGGCAGGTTTCAGATCTGAATGCCTAGGATCTAAGACCGAAGCTGTAAGACTGGATGATATTATGATTGGATCTGAAGCACTGTGCTCAGATGATTTCAGATCCAAAGATCGAACTTTTGGGTCACAGGACGGTGGATCAAAATTTTCACTGGTGGTTCTGACGAAATCCTAGGGAACTTTAGCAGAGAGCATTTTCTATGCTCCGAGGAAGCAGAATTTAGTTTTGCCGGAGGTTTGAGCTCTAGCAGGAGGAAGGATTCCTTTTAAAATAAGTTTAAAGCGCTTGTCAGCCAATTCCCTGGAATTGAATGTAGCATAAATAATACAATTAGTATCAAGATGGGAAGCTCAGAGTCAGTAAACACACTTCCTGTGGCATATGAGTTAAGGATTTTTTGCCGACAAGAAGTGCATTTTTTAAATACTGTCAGCTTGTCAGCCATAACAAGACTGTAAGCCTCGACAATCCTACAATAAAAAGGAATAGGTCTAAGTATGCAGTATAAATCTGAGAATTTTCAGCAAGCAATGATGATAAAATATGACGGGGTTAAGTCAAAGAGTAAAAAATATTATTTCCCAGAATTGGGCTATTTTAAAAACTGTAGATCTTTAACAACATTTGGGGGACAAACTGACATTTATATACAAGGTACATAGAAACATCAAGGAGGTAAGGTACATAGAAACATCAAGGAGGTATTGGAAGATGGCAAGGTTTCATTAAAGAAAGGAACTATGAAATGTGGGAGGTGTAATTTTTGCCGATACATTATTGATAAGGAGGTAATGACATTGAATAATACAGCCCAGACAACTATTTTATTTAAAAAGGGGGATTGTAATTCAGTTGGACTGATATATTTGGTCCTCTGTGACCATTGTCTTTCGTTTTTATGTAGGAAAGACTGAGAGAAAGTTCTCCAAAAGGATATATGAACATCTATATGACTTCAGGAAGGCTAATCATAATAATGCACTATACAGACATTCCAGCACATGTGAGGGTTTAAAAAATTTGTTTTTGGTATACTGGAAGTTGTTCGCCGTGATGTTGGGGGGGCGAGCATGGGAAAATAGGTTAGAATACAAAGAGCTTCTCTGGCAACTGAGATTGGATGCTACAACAAAAGCCAGGTCTCAATGATTATGTTTCCATTAACTCGGTGCTTAGAATGAGGGCAGCAAAACTATAAGTGCAAGATTGATAGTTCAAAATTTTTGTGATGTCTGAATATTAAAAGTTGTGGTTTTCATTTGCATTTAATTTTAAATGAACAGTGTATTTTAGGTGAAATGTGTTTTTAAAAAAATGTTTCTTTAAATGGAATGGGAATTTTGTTAACTGGTTGGTTAATTAGTACTATTAAGGATTTAAAATGGTGGTTTCTTTTAACTGACTTGAGTTGTGAAGTTCAATCCAGGTTGATGGACGAAAGCGCTTAACTTTTTATTATCATTATTTTCAATAAATACTAGTGTGTTTTGGACTGCCCTGAGTTTGGATGGTGTGTAATTTTCTTTCTTGGTTCATTGTCAAATGTACTAAATGGTGTGCACCAGTTTTGAAGAGTTTCTACAAAAAAAAGGACTTGGTCAAGAAAAACAACTAAAGAAAGTACAATTGGAAAGATTTTTTTTTTAAGTTAGAAAAAGGTTAGGAAAAGGGAAAAATGAATTACCAACAATGGTAATCAAGAATTACTGTGTTAGAGTGTAAGATAGAGACTACTAACTATGGTAAACATAATGAAAATGCTATTTAGAAATAGCAAAGAATGTGATGCTGTACCGAAAACTAAGGGATGTTGAGAAACAAGAGAAAGGAAATATTTTAGGCAAAGAGAACAAAATCACTTATAAATCATTAATACAATCACTCGAGATACGGACCCTGCATCTGAGCACAATGTCGGCAAATGAGATCTGGGGTACTGGGGATGGACTAGGGCATTAAGGGGAGACAGAACAGCTCATGAGTTGGATCCAAAACCTAAAGTATGCGGCAGAGTCATGTCAGAGGATCGGATCCATAACCCATTTGCTGAAGAATGAAAAGGACAACATCAGATCAAATGTTTAATGACCTTTTGTTTGAAAATTTTTGACATATTCACAATGGTTAACGGACTAAAGACTAACATTTAAAAAAAGAAACTGTTAAACAGCATTTGCAATATAAGGAAGGTCTTTTTATATTGAAGTACAAGTACACTGCTTTTGTATGGAATGAATTCTGACTGGAGATTTTTTTTAAATATTTTTATTTACTGGTCCATTTTAATGGTGCTTACTTCATCATTACCCACATAGTATATTTCTTTTCACTGTGTTGTATCCTTCCTGGAAAGTACGTGCCAATATGCCAGAGGATAAACTTCATTTTCATGCATGAAATTGTTTTATAGTTATTACTATTAAACATTTGAATCTAGCACTCTTGAGGACCACAAAAGCAGATTAAGATTGTTTCTGGGATCCCAAGTTAAACTCCTGAAAGGCCAACTCAAAGTGGAAGGATCAGGGCACCTGAAAGCTCTTATTTCCACTAGGGAATCTGGGAGAAGTGCCACAAGAGTTTATAAACTGTAAAAACTTAAATTACTAAAGGAAGGGATCATCTGAACTGGCTTTCAAAAAGCTGGGGACCTAGCGCCAGCACTGTAGTATAGAAGGATAAAGTCCCATCTATAGGCTCAGGCAACCCAGGTTCAATTAGTGACTTGGGTGTCTAAGACACTGGCAGAGAGTGATGGGCATGCCTATCCCAAGGACATTCATCTCAGTGCTCCCTGAGAGGAGGTGTGGTTCTAGAAAAGGGGAGTAGCCTTTGGATGATTCCAGGATGGGCAGAGGGGAAGCGGGGAGCTGGCAAGATCCCTCAAGATGCCCTTAAGTACCATACCAGCCCCAGCCAAAGAGGAACCTAAGGGGATAGGAACTTCATGACCTATGACAGCCACAACAGTTATATCATGGAACAGCTTGAGTAGAATATGGCATTACCTGGATGAGATGTGTGGAGGCTAGGCCTCTGATGATCATGCACAGGCACAGAACAGATGTCCTTAACGATGAAATCCTGCACCCATAACTGAAGATTACCACCAAACTTCAAAAAATGCATAATCATCTGTAAGCTCATCCAACAGCTCTTGCTCAACAAGGACCAACCCAACATTTCCAGGCCTCAAGTCGTCATCTGAGACAAAGTCTTGGTCTCAAGTACTGCTGATCTATTACTATTGGCAACTCATGGGAGCTTTCATCAAGATCAAACAGGAAGGACCTAGGGCTGAGATGATCGGTCAGGGATTAAGCAACACAAAAACTCCCAGATTCACAATGGTCCTCTCTTTCAGACCTCTTGACCATTGCTAAATCAAAGGACCAAAATGGAAACAAGCCCATCTAATCACATACCCTGTAAAGTTTGGGAGACCATTTTTAAATGTGGACTTGCTTCTGACAGAACCAAACCCTGGCCAACAGTTCAGACCTCTGTCAGGACTAGGCCGTGGCCAATAGTCCAGGCAAATTCCTGTGCAGAAACTCTGATATAGTTGTCCATAATCAAAGGGAGCCCTTCCTGTAAGCCCTACACACAGTACTCACCAGCCATTTGGTACAGTATTCTGAGCAGTTCTAGCACTCGCCAAAGAAATACAGGAAAGGATCATGTGAATGCAGGAACTTTCACCAGTAATAGCAAGGTTAAAATTCTGAAGTGTAAAGAATGGCAAAAATTAACTAACAGGCAAAAGGAACAAGTATGCCTAATCAGTTAATTTGTTATGTCAAGATGAGCATCAAAGGAATACAATCAATCCCAATAAATGGGAACTTTTTTTTTACCCAAAAGACAATTAATTTTGATTTGCTGACAAAATAAATATAGGGACTCATACTAAAGAGGATCCTCAGTGCTGTCTTTAGATCTGCTGAATCAGCTAGTTCACACACATAAAAAGTCAACTGTCCTACCCAAAAATCCAAACTCAAATCTAAAATGTGCAAACTTATGAACTGTGGGTTTCTGACATACAACCTACTTTTAAGAAAGCATTTTACTGTATGCTCTGTAGAAATACGATTATATGCTAGCAAGCAAGCAGATAAAGCAAGGTGTGCTCTTACTTAAAAAATGTCTGGTAGGAATTTAAAGCAAACCCTGCAAGATGAAAGACTTGAATATGGAAAGTACAGGACAACATGTTAACTGAAGCAGGCACATCAAGGCTACCCCGAACCACATGACTTCAACATAAATCAGTTTCACCCTGTCACTTCATGTCACTCCCTGAATCAAGCAAAACGTTAAAAGAAGACTTGAGTTCAAGGGAAAGAAAACCTAATAGCTTTCTATACTTTCAGGTGGTGTGAAACTGGAAATGAGTCTCAACTTTATTCACTGTCATTAACAGGTCTGTTAAAGGGATTTCTCATTGAGCTGTCACTCTTTTGCCCCAGTTCCTTTCGTGCCATACAGCTGCCCCTGTTTAGAGAGTTTACCACACAGAAAATGTAAATTTCTTGAACATTTTATTTTATTTCACATTTGTTTACCAGGAAAGTCCAAATGGGTGAGCACCCATTTTCAGCAGAGGCCCAGGTAGAAAAGCTCCACATATAAAGAAGTACATACAGTTCACTAAGCATAACATGGAATAGCTACAGTTTTTATATGCATTAAGTTATACAATGCTAATAGAAATAAAAAAATACAGAGAAAAAACACACTTAAAAATGACAGGTACACCATCAAGGAAAATGACCAAATAAACAATTTCTACAGTTTATCCAAAAATTGTGCATATAAAATACTTCTGTTAGTAGCTTTTGAAAGGTGTAGGTGAGGAGGTAGTTTCTGAGAGGTGAGTGAGTAAGTATTACAATGCCATGGCTAGTTAGATGTGTTTCAAATAAACAATCCATGGAAGTGGGATAAGTACTGTTTATCTTGTAAAACTAGCCTGGGGTGTTACATGAACAGAGCCAAGAATTGGTTAGGTGATCCTTAAATTTTTAAATGGAGTTAGGTTTGTTGTGGACCTAAGAGTGTGGGAGTGTGTTCCAGAGTTTTGCTACATGGCTGGAGTTGTATGTTTCTCCTGCAGTATTTGTAGCCCTAGTTATTTTTTATTAAGGATTTGCTGGTGGAACGAAGTGCGCAGTTACAGTAAGATATTATTAAGTTCTGAGTAGATGGTGTTTTTTCAGGTCAGTGGAGTATTTTGTGACATTATCAGTTGATTATAAGACAGTAGGGTAAGGCACATCTAACCAGGAGAGTTGTTTTAGAGCTAGACAATGGTATGATCTGCAAGGTGAGCCCACGGCAAATTTTGCAATCTTGTTACAGCATACTTCTAATTTTTCAAGGTCTGATTTCTTGAGATTAATAAGCAGAGGAGAGGCATAAAGGAGTGTAGATAGGAGGTGGCTTCTGGCAATAGCTATCTTGGTACTACTGGTTAGGAATTTTTTTGTTTCTATATAGGGTACCCAATTTTTTGTGCACTTTCTTGACTGGGTTATGTGTAGGCTGAATAAAGAAGTTATGTGCCCACCATAAAGTTCCATGTGTGGTATCCAGCTCGTCTTCATTCTATACTGGTTGGGTTTGGAACAGATCTTCAGTTCCGACTCGGCCTTATACAAAAGCTCAAGGTCTTCTACTAGCTCATGGCTGATACCCTATCCCATGATGCTCTAGGAAACTCCTCAGATCTTGTCTACTAGTATAACAGGTACACATAAGATAATTACTAGCCTAAGAGCTATGAAGAAGGTCAGAGAAAATTAGACACCAACTGTATCTCCTCGGTCCTCCAGGAGCTAATGGCTGGAGGAAGGTGGGTGGGATGCAAGAATGAATGCAAGACGGACAACACACATGGAATATTAGGGGAGTACATAACTTTTTTATGTGATGTTGTCCTATCTCGCCTTCATTCTATACTGGTTGGGACAGCTCCTCTAGCACCATCACTCTTGGGTGGCTCTTCTTCTTCTTTCGGCTGCTCCCATCAGCGGTCGCCACAGCAGATCAACTGTTTCCATTTCTTCCTGTCCTCTGCATCTTGCTCTGTCACACCAACCCCTTGCATGTCCTCTCTCACCACATCCATAAACCTTATCTTAGGCCTTCCTCTTTTCCTGTTACCTGGCAGCTTCATCCTTAGCATCTTTTTCCCAATATACTCTGCATCCCTCCTCAGCACATGTCCAAACCAACGTAATCTTGCCTCTCTGGCTTTGTCTCCAAACCTTCCAACCTGGGCTGACCCTCTAATATACTTATTCCTAATCCTGTCCATCCTCGTCACACCCAGTGCAAATCTTAACATCTTCAACTCTGCCACGTCAAGCTCTGACTCCTGCCTTTTTGTCAATGCCACTGTCTCCAACCCATATAACATAGCTGGTCTCACTACCCTCTTGTAGACCTTCCCTTTCACTCTTACTGGTACTCATCTGTCACAAATCACTCCTGACACTCTTCTCCACCCACTCCATTCTGCCTGTACTCTCCTCTTCACCTCTCTTCCACACTCACCATTACTCTGAACTGTTGATCCCAAGTACTTAAACTCATCCTCCATTGCCACCTCTACTCCTTGCATCCTCACCATTCCTCTATCCTCCCTCTCATTCACACACATATTCTGTCTTAGTCCTGCTGACCTTCATTCCTCTTCTCTCTAGCGCATATCTCCACCTCTCCAGGGTCTCCTCCACCTGTTCCCTACTCTCACTACAGATCACAATGTCATCTGCAAACATCATGGGGAATATTCTTCAGGACAGTGGACTCAAAAGAGGCCCTGTTCCTGTAGGCCAAATCAACTTTGCAATGAGTAATAAGAGTACGAGGCCTTGCCCATGTTGCCGCAGCACAAACAGTATCAATTGGCAGTCTCGCCCGAATGGCGGAAGAGGTTGCTATGGCTCTTGTAGAATGAACTTTTACTTTGTCGGGGAGTTCTTTGTATTACATTTACCTACAAATTTCAGAGCAATCTGATAGCCATCTGGAAAGTGTGACCAGGAGCACCTTTCTTGTAGTCCGAAAAGGATACAAACAATTGTGGTCACTCTTTCTGAAGTCCTTTGTTCTATGCAAGTAGAAACGTAATTGTCTCTATACATCTAGTTGATGTATATATTCTGCCTTATTACCATAGTTGGCAAAGAAAGCTGGTAAGTCTATGGATTGGTTTAAGTTAAATTCTGAACATACTTTAGGTAGAAAGAATAGGTTTGCTCGTACAGACACTCTGTCTTTGTGGAAAAGCATACGGGGGGGTTTACAGACAATGCTTGTAACTCCGAAACTCTTCTAGCGGAAGTGATAGCTATTAAAAGAATTGCCTTCTACGTTAAAAACTTCAGATTACAGGATGATACAGGTTCAAAAGGGGGAAGAATCAAATGGGATAGACAAAATTCAGGTCCCATGGTGATAGGGGGACCTTAATAGGTGGTCTTAATAGAATAGTACCCCTCAGAAACGCTTTGCAAAGTCTGTGGGACATCACGTTCGGCCCCGATTCACCTATATGGAAGTTTGATATTGCTGCTAATTGAACTCTAATAGTAGCTGTAGCTGCACCCTCATGAAACAGTTTTGTCAAAAACTCTAGTATGGAAGATATAGGGGAAGAGAAAGGGTCAATGTGATTATTCAAGGTCCAAGTGGAAAATCTCTTCCATTTGCTAATATAGTTTTCTCGTTGAAGCCTTACAAGATGAAATCAAGATATGTTTCACTGATGGGGAAAGGTCAGGGAGCCTGGCTATGTTTGGAATCAGAGCAGCCAAGCTGTCAACTCGAGGGTTTGAAAGGATGGGTGGAGCATTCCCGATGCATGAGTCAGAAGGTCTGGAACTGGGTTCCAGGATCCATGGCTCCTCCTGGAGATGAGGCCAAAGGAAGAGGAACCAGATTTCATGAGGCCAGTAAGGGGCGATGAATATCAAGGTCCTTCCCAAGGAGGTGGCTTTCTGAAGAAATTTGGGTATCAATGGGAAGGGAAGGAAGGCGTAGAGGAGAACCAAAGGCCAATTGTATACAAGTGCATCCTTTGGTGATTCCCCCAGAGGAGGGATTAAGGCAAGATAGTTGCTGCATTTGGTATTCATGGACGTGGCAAAAAGATCACAGCAAGGCTGGCCCCATTTGCAGAAAATCATTTCCGCAATCCTTTGTTTTAGGGACCACTCGTGAGCCACCAAAATCACTCTGCTGAGCTTGTCTGCAATCACGCTGGATTTCCCTGGGATGTGCATTGCTATCAGAAAGGGATGGGAGGAGGTCTTCCACTACCATACTCTCAAGGCCTCCCAACAAAAGGGGGTAAGACTTGGTTCCTCCTTATTTGTTTATGGACCACACAACCGACATGTTGTCTGACTGTATTGCAATAGTTCCTAGCGGAAGAGAGACTTGGAATGCTTGCAATGCTAAAAGCACCGCTCTCATCTCTAGGACACTGACGTGCAAATGGGATTCGTGATCCTGCTAAGTGCCTTGAAGTGTCCTTCGCAGATAATGCCCCCACCCTATATGGGAATCCGTGGTCAGTATGGCTACAGGCTGAGGGGGGAAAAAGGATCACCTAAAGCTACATGAATAGAGTGGAGCCACCAACGAAGGTCTTTCTTGCAAGATTATGTTAACATAATTTGGTGAGACATGGGTAGCTCCTACATGGACCACTGAGTGAACAGCAGCCTCTGCAGAATTCTCATGTGCAGCCGCGCTAATGGAATCAAGTTTATTGCTACTGCCATGTTCCCTAATACTTTCAGGACTGTTCTTGCTTGAACCTTTTTCTTGAAAAGTAGATTTATGACCTGATGCCGTAGGACTTGAACTCTTTCTAGGGGAAGTGTTGCTAACATTTTTATAGTATCTAAATCTGCTCCTATAAAAATGATATGTTGAGATGGCAATAAGGCAGATTTTTCCTAATTTATTGTGATTCCTAGGTGAGAGCAGAGCTTCAATGTGGTGTCTCTCACTTTTATTAGTAGATGCTCAGTGGTGGCGGTTAGTAGCCAGTCGTCTAGGTATGGAAACACTCGGAATCTTGGGTGTCTCAAATGAGCCATGACTACTGCCATGCAACTTGGTGAACACTCTGGGGGGTGTAGTGAGACCAAAGGGCAGAGCTCAAAACTGGTAGTGACTGGCTCCAAGACAAAAGCGCAAATGGCTCCTGGATTGCCTGTCCATTTTTATGTGGTAGTACACATCCTGGAGGTCTACAAAACACATCCAATCAGCTTGTCCCAAAAAAGGGAGTATCGACTGCAGTGTTACCATCTGGAACTTTGACTTTTTTTACTGACTTGTTTAATTTGCTGAGATCCAAGATGGATCTCCAGTCCCCTGTTTTCTTTGGAACTAAAAAGAACCTTGAGTAAGTTCTGGATCCTATTTGGTCTGCGAGGACTGTCTGGATGACTCTTTTATTCTAGCAACTTTTGTATTTCTAGAGTTGCCCGTTCCCTCTGACTGGGTGGGATGTCCGGGGTGTTTTTTACTTCTGGAACATGGAAAGAAAAGGGTATGGAATAACCTCTGGATACTCACTTGTCTTGTGTTATTTTTCGGCAGGCTTCTGGGTACAAAGATAAGCGACCCCCATCTGCCTCCAGAGATAGACAGACAGGCCTCCTTGAAGGAGAGCTGAAAGGGCTTGCCAAGGAAAAATTCCCTGTCGCCCTAATTTTGTGGACCCCCTCTGCCGCGTGGCTGGCGTCTTCCATTACTGCTTCCTCCTCTGCCCCTGGGGGAAGAATCACCACGTGTGTCCTAAAAAGCTCTCTGGGATTTTCAGAACCACATTTTTCCTCCCTTTTGACCTTTCAGATAAGGTCTAAAAGGTAGGGAAAAATGGACTCCTATGGCAGAGAGAGTTTTTCCTTCTTGTTCACACCTGGTTAGTGTTTCTTTGACTTTTGGCTGGAACAAAGATGAGCCATCAAAGGCGGCGTTAACAAAAGAAGATTTAAAGGGCTCTGCAAAGTCACACAAGCGCATCCAGGAATGTCTCCTTAAAGAAATTCCTGAACCCACTACTGCCCTACTCGCTACATCAGCTGCATACGAAATGAGTCTCATGGAGGAGTTTACCAATGAATTCAAGGTGGAGAGCTGGGAAGAAACTTTCTCTGTTACCCCCTCAGCTATTAAACCTTGGAGAGTATCAACTAGCTCCTTCAAGAGATCTCTCTGAAGTCTGGTAACACGGGTGAGATAATTCAGCGATCTGAGCGCAAATGTCGGTAAAGAAACGATGCACTTTCCATATCTGTCCATTGTATGAGATTCTTTGTTCGGAGGATGGACAGAAGAGGACGTCTCTAACCGTTCTTTTTTGGTGGCCGCCGCCACCACCATAGCATCTACTGGGACACCCTTTGTAAGAACGTTTTTATTGGTGGGGAATGTAAGAAACGTATCTGGTCTCCAAGGAACAGGCTCCACTGAGTCTGGATACTCCTATACCTTTCAATTTAATTACACTTATATACTAAAAATATCATGACATCACAATCAATTAATTTAAAGAGATACAACCATAAAAATTTCATATATTATAAACTCGAATAAAAATTTCATATTGTACCTACTATAATGGTGCACCACCACTAAATATGTACAAAAAAATATAATTGTATTGTGTGTGTTATAAATTATATTAAATTATACCTTTATAAAGTACCTCAATTAATATATAAAATGTATAAAATTTATGCCTATAACTTGTTTTTCCTAAAGATATAATGCCTCAAATTCACTCTGTGTAAACTATCAAATGAAGTCATATTCTATTAGCTCTTTCCAACAACATAGGTGCCAAAGATACATAGTCATTCAGACCTGGTGTAAACATAGCTGCCAGTCTAAATTGCCACTGGCTCTCTTTCTTTTTTAAGGTATTCTTCCAGTCACCCCCTCTGGGGTTAATCTGTACCATTTCCAGAATACCGAACACAAACTTTTCAAAATTCCCACAAACAGTAGAATGTTTATACAAAGCATTCGTAGTCTTATTATTTTTTATATCATTTAAGTGTTCGTATATTCTGTTTTTAAACATACATTCAGTTTTCCCTACATAAAATGTCCACTTGTGGTACACCAAGCCAAATAAACCACTCCTCTTGTGTTACAGTTACCCTTTTTAAAAAATATTTTACTCTTAATGTTATTGTTTAAAATTATACTAGGTTCCTTGATTATGTAGGAACAATAAGCACACATACCACATTGCTTAGTTCCTTGTAAGGCATTACTGGTGTTATTGATTTTGTATTCCAATAACTGTTTAACATTGTATCCCACTCTATTAATGAACCTAGGCTTGTTGCCTACTTTTTCTAAAACTTCTTTCTTAGTCCTGAAAATATTTCAATTTCTTTCGAATGCTTCCTGGACCATTTTAGTATTCTTGTTGTATTGTAGAATACAAGCCTAAAGTTTTCTACTTCCGGGCTATTTTGACTTCTCTGACCTTCCTCCTCCAAATAAGCTCCTAGTAAAGGTTTATATTTGATCCCCCATTTGTTGTAAACTTCTTGAAGAATGTTATCTAAGAACTTCTGTGGATAACCCCTCTCCAAAAACATGTTAGAAATAATATTGAATTCTCTAACCAAGTCTTCTTTACGGGAAGTCATCCGCGCAACTCTTATAGCTTGCCCCTTGACTATACTGATTTTTTGTCCCAACGGGTGCTAACTTTCAAAAAGTAAATAGGCATTACAAAATGTCTTTTTTTCTAAATATTGAAGATTTAAATTCATCTTGTTCTTTCGAAATTATTGTACCTAAAAATTGATAGAATTTTTGTTATATTGATACGTAAATTCCAAAAAATGGGTAGTAGAATTTAAATATTCTATAAATTTAGGGATATCTCCCTCCGTACCTGTGCATAAGATAAAAATATAATTAAATAACGTAAATATAGTTTTATATTGTTCCAATAGGAACCATCTATGACATATTTATCCTTCCAACCCAACAACACAAGGTTGGCATAAACAGGTGAACATGCTGCTCCCATGGGGACCCCTTTTATTTGATAATATTCACCTTCAAACCAAAGAAAATTATTATCCAGTACTATACCCATAAATTCACAGATAAGTTTGCCAATGTCATTCTCTAATCTTGAATATTGAAAAAGTACCTCTTCAAAAAAGGTCAAGCCTTCTATTTTGGGAATACTAGTAAAGAGGTCCTTTATATCCACCGTAAGAAAGACTATCTCTGGTGAAAAACTCTTGTTTAATATTCTTTCAAAATTCCCATGAATCTTTCAGTAAATGTGAGACATTATGAATAACATGTTGTACACATGTATCTATAAATACTGTTAAAGGGTGAATTTTTGATCCCTTAGCAGCCACAATAGGCCTGAATGGTGGTTTACTGATATTTTTATGTATCTTAGGAATACCGAAAAAAAACAGGAACTACTGGGTCCTTTCTATACAAAAATTAATAAATGTTCTTATCAATTCTACCATCCAATAGATATTCTTCCAAATAGGAATCAGTTCTGGAATATGCTATGTTTATCTGACTTTTGGAAATTCCCATATATGTACTATTGTCAAATAATAAATTTAACATTTCATCTGAATAATCGATACTCCGAAATAACACCACACCACCCCCCCTTATCTGGGATCATAACTCGTATATTTTTCTCTCTTCTTAAATAATTTAATAATTCATATTCTCCCCTAGTTAAGTTCCAATGACTATTGTTTTTATGATGTTTAAATATGTTATAAATATCCTCCATAACCAACCTCTCATATGTCTCTACCAAGGGATGCAGAACGGGATTGTATGTACTTTTTTCTTTGGTAATACATAACACTAAGAAATATTATCTTTTAATTTTTCTTGGTGTTCTAAACTGATTTCTAAATTGAGTTTTCTGGTGTATAACGTCAAGGCTATTATATTATCGACAACTTCCCCAGAAGCAGAAGGAATAAATTTTACATCCTTAGTAAACAACTTGAAATAATCATCCGTAATTAACCTGTCTGAATAATTATATATTGTGAAACCTTCCTTCTGATGTATAATGTTATCCTTGTGGTCAAAGGAAATGCTGGAACTAGTACCATTTAATAATAATTTTTCTTGTGTGGGTAATATCGCCTGCTGTACTCCCCATTCTCTGTGTAATACTGTGCCAGTCTTTGTGAGCGTCTGACCCCTGGAAAATCCTCCCCCATCTGATGATGTATATTATCAGAATTTTCTTCCATGTCGTCCCATCTTACATTGTTTCTTACTACATCACTGTACCTAGGTGACAAATAACCTGTATCTTGTCCCTCGGACAAATGTGATGATGGTCCCAAAGATTTTCCTTGCCTAACCTGTGAATATCTAGCAGTCTTATCTGCTTTAAAAATATACACTTGCTTATTTAAATAGCTTTTCTGATCCCTTTCCAATTTAAGTGTTTTCTTTTGAAATATATTATAACATCTTTTATCAACCTTGTCTAACCATTGTGAAATATAAAGCACTGTAATGAGAAAACATCAAGTCATTTCTTACTTTCTTTTCTAAATCATAAACTTCTAATAATATTGCTTCGTTCTGTTTTTCATAATAATGTAACGTTTTTTCTAAGTCCTAAGCCTATTTCATCAAAATAATGTACATAATCATTCATGACTTTATCTGTATATGCAACACCAAAAGGAAATTTGTAAATTCTAAGGCTTTGTGGCACAATTTTTAAAGAAAGACACTGTTTAAAATATGCAATATCTATTTCAGTAGTTTTGTATTTGAACAGTCTTTTTTTTTAAGTAATAAATCAAATCTTTCAATGAAACAGCATTATGTCCCTTGTCTCGTATCAAATGGGAAATAGAACTCTCCATTCACGGACTTTCCATATTGGAAAATAAATATTGTTTAGAAAAAACTTGTTCAAATCTTTTGTTGGCATCACGCTGCCCAACTGTATCAGTCATCTCCAACCGTTCATTAAAACGCTCTTTACTAACATTAGTTCTATTGTTGTTACAGTTATCAGATACAGTACCTTGTTTTGGGCGGACTACTTGAATGGAGGCATTTGAACTGTTCAAACCCATAGCAGTTGGAGGCAAATTGTTTCCAACTGTATCCTTATTGTTCTCTTCCTTTTCCGTATTCACCATCACCAGTTCACCATTCCGTTGAGTAGAAGCTGCAATGATGTGACCTGTGCGGTTTACGTTATCGGCAAAGCCAGAAGCAGCAACATTTGGCGGGTAGTTCAAACCTGTCTCCATAACCACACCATAACCATTATATCCAGGGGGTATAAAATTCACCAGTTCGCCAATAAAGGAATGCCCAGCGGTAACACACCTCTCCTTTTGTGTAAGAAGTTCCAATAACTTGGTTAGTTCACCCTTCAAATCTGTAACTTCACTACACAGTTGTCTGATTTCCGCTCCATACATATTTAGTGGTGGTGCACCATTATAGTAGGTACAATATGAAATTTTTATTCACGTTTATAATATCATATGAAATTTTTATGGTTGTATCTCTTTAAATTAATTGATTGTGATGTCATGATATCTTTAGTATTTAAGTGCAATAAAATTGGTAGTTCAGTTTTTATTTCTGATGAAGTCTCACCTAGAGATGAAAGCGCTAAAATGTTTCATTAAAATGGTTCTTTTTTTCACTATTTAAGTGTCTCCAGTTTTCGGCTCATTTTTTGTTTTAGTATTTGGTTTATTTAGTTATATACTCCTATACCTTTCGACAAACTTAAGTCCATCAGTTCATCGAAAGGCGGAGACACCAAAGTGGTGGAAGGGTGATACCCAAAAGCCTTCAAGTAGACAGATTCCTCCTAAGAAGGGTTAATGGGCTTCCAACCACCTCTCTGCTTAAGTATTTCTAGGATGTCTGCTTTGCAGACATCCTCAGAGGGTGACCACAGGGACCCTTCTGACTCATCAAAGTCTATGTTGGATGTGACTGACTCCTCTGGGGAGTCTAAATGCTTCCTCTTACATAGTCTCTTATGAAGGACCTCTTCAGAAGGGTATTCTGGAGAGGTTTCGGAAGAGAGGGGTTCACCCCATGTGGCATCCTGAGGCCTAGGGTCTCTGCATCTCTGAGGATGCAGTGGTGTCGAGACAGGCACCAGGGCCTTTGTAGGGAAGAATGCCTGGACCTGAGAGTGGAGCAATCTGTGGAGGAAGCCACTCACCTCATCACCTCAAAGGCCCCCCCGCACATTATCTGAGGAAGCTCCCAGCATCAAATTTGTTTGCATTTAATGTGATGCCTACGGATCTGAAGCAGTAAATCACCACAGATACATGGGGCAGGAACACCTCTAATGTGTCTGCCACTTCATCCAGTTATGGGAAGATCTGGTTAAGCTAATCCCTTAAAAAGGTAAAGTTTGGGGTCAAACAACTGCAGATACGTTTAATACTCTAGGGGATAAATGTGATTGCAAAGGGAGAGCAAAGAATACAAATTATAGTCAACACCTGAAATCTCAAGAACTTCCTTCAAATTGGACATATGAGCATGGGTAGGTATGCAATTACATGTCCATACAGCAATCTCAAGCTTGATTTTTAGCAACAGAAGCAAGCCTCTCAATGTAAACCTTGAACTACTTTAATATCACATACATGCTAAGTGTTGACAAAGAACTGTAAAAAAAAGTGTGTTGGGAAAAACATGTCCCTTTTTATTGTTGTTCTGGACCCCTTTACACTGCTTCTTTTTACAGTAATTTTCTAGATTTAAAGCTATATATGTTTTTGCATGTTTTACCCCTGCTGCATATCAACCACTCATCCTCCCTCAGCCAAGTTGTTGCGTCTTTCGGCTTTTCCCGGTTAGGGGTCGCCACAGTGGAACTCCTGTCCGCTAATGATTGACAGTAGATTTTTACGTGCCGAGTTGCCGGCCTTGATGCACAACCTTCAACGAAGGAACGTCCATTCATGCACGTCTCCACACAGAAGATGCTCTAGCTGAGAATGGGACAGGACAACGTCTTACTGTGAGGCGACAACTCTACCGCAGCACCATCACCGCAGTTACATCCTCCCTCAGCCAAGTGGTTCACTCAATCCACATCAAAGGGGTGAGAGATGGCAATGAGTGAATATCAGGAAATAACGATAAGCAAACAAATCCAAAGTCAAGAAAAAAAGTTTAATGCAGAGCTTTTGGGTAAACCACCCTTCTTCAATGCTAATAAAACAATGATAAAATACAAACTTTAAATAACAGCATAATAATGTCACATGATCACAGTCGGCTTATCAAACCCCCCCACCACCACCACCAATTTTACAAGAAATTTAAAACAATATTACTCTTTTTTTTTCTAAAAATATTCAAAGATTCTCCATCTGTCTTCTAACTAAAATGGGTTTTATGCTAACTGTATTATTTAAACCAGGCATCGATTCAGCACACAATCTAACTATCTATTCGTACTCTTATTTTCTAAAACATTCATATCACCACCTCTCACTTCTTCTATTACGGGTCTATATTATAACATCAAACTTTTAAAAGTTCAAATCACTAAAGATCGAACTTTATTCATTGAACGTTTAAAAGTTCGAAAGTAAAAAAAAATTTTAAAAAAAGAAAGAAATGAAAAATAAACAGGTGTAAGCAGGGGGGCAAGCCCCCCTGCAGCCCCCGCTATTTAAATATACCAACTCCGAGATCGCACTTCAGTGCACTACAGTGTGGAAACAGAAGATTTCCATTTCCTACACTGTAGCGCAATCTCAAAGTTGGCATATTTAAAGAGCGGGGGGGGCAGGGGGGCTTGCCCCCCATCTTACACCCGTTTGTTTTTTGTTTTGTTTTTTTTGTTTTGTTTTTTACGTTTTTGATTAACATTCGAACTTTTAAAACGTTCGATCACTAAAGTTCGATCTTTAGTGATTCGAACTTTTAGAAGTTCGATGTTATAATATAGACCCTTCTATTACTGTATCTATCTAGAACATAAGTCAGAAATTCATAGAAGTACCCACACTAATGCATTAAGTAAACATATTATAGAAAATGGTCCTGTGCATAGCTTTAAGTTTAGAGTCTTAGATATAGTAATGAAAGAAGTGACTGCAGAGGAGGGCAAAAGGGCCCCAGTACCAAATACCAAAATCAGTAAATATACTCCCTCTTCCGAGGTTGCAGAAACCCAGAGAAATGATAAAGAATACCCTTTTCTCCATTCTGCGACCTCAAAGGTAGTATATTTATTAGTCAGAGGTGTGAGGGCAATGCACACACACTAAGATATGCAGGATGGAACATGCCCCCTGTAAAAAAAAAAAAAAAAAAAAAAAACTTTACAATTACATTAATTACATTATGATGGTCTACATAGCAATGGTATATTTGTCTGTGGTAGACTTTGTTGTACAATTACAAATACAAAACTGAAGAAAACCCACAACTTCACAGTTGTAGAAGCAGAATCTATTGCAGTTTTTTTATGCTTAGCATATGACCACCGTCCAGCTTTCAAAGCTTTAGCGCACCTTCCAAGTGCTCATAACTGCTAGGGGACTCAAGGAAGACACTTGCATAGCAGTTAAGAGTGCCAAAACCTTGAGAGTTTTCTTACATTAGAAAGAGAGGTTAGAGACCTAAAAGGAAAATGCTAAGAAAGAAAATTAATGATATGGAAAAAAATATACAAAGGAGTACATACATTCATACCCTGGCAATACATCTAAAACTAGAACAAGAAGGATGAAGGGAGGACAGCTACAGCAACACTGATCTATTAGATTGGAACATCTATTGCTACTGTAGGTTTAATTACATAACTGCAATATATTCAACATTATATCAATATTGCAGCAGCCTGAGGTATTTAGGTAGATTACAATAGGAAGGAGGAAGGAATTTAAGAATCCAGGAACCCCTGCAGAATGGTCTTAGCAAACCTCTTCAGGACCTGGAAAAGGAATCCAGTTTGTAATGCAAAAAGTAGACAACCAAGTTGTTGCGTCTGGGTTCCTATTAAGTTATCAAAAGATAATGTAATTGAACGCTCAGAACTTCGAAACAGCCGCATTTCGAAGATCACATTGTGGGATTGCAGTACACTGAAGATTGGGATCTTTGCCCTTTCCTCACTGTAGTGCAATCTCGGAGATGGAATATAAATTTAGCTTTGATATGTGGCCGTTTCGACATTTTGAGAGTTCGATTACGTTATCTTTCGATAATGTAATATGAACCCATTGCGTCTAGAATATTTCTAGCGTGTACCCTTTCCAAAAAGCCACAGAAGTCAAGGCACTGGCAGCTTGAGCCCTAACACTACTTGGAAGTAGCTTGTGATAATGTGAATAACAAAGAAAAAGCATGAGACAACCATATGGAAATTGTTTGCTTTAACAGTGGTTGTCCACTTTTTCTTACCATCATAGGAACTAAACAGTTAATTGGCCTTCCTGAAGGACTTTGTTTTGTTCAAGTAGTATTTGAGCTGCCTGTGGACATCCAGAGTAGGAATGATTCTCTCTTTCTCTCTTACTTTTAGGTTCTAGAAAGAACAGAGAAGAACAGACTAATTTAATGTATATTCTAAAACCACTAAATGCATGAAATTAGGATTAGTTCTTAAAGAAATCCTTGAGTTTGTTCAAATGGAACTAAAATTAGTTTTGCAAGCACAAAGTTAATATCTCAAGGAGAAGCTACAGTTTTCTTGACGGATGCGCATGTAAAACTCCTTTCAAAAGCTGCTACATTGAGGACAAGAAGAAAAGAAGGCTCTAAAAGCAGATGAATAGAAATGGTCACAATATGACTCTTGACAGAAAAGTAAGAGGCCAGAGGATAATAAATCACACAATTATTAATAAATAAATAAATAAATAAATAAAAACAGGCATCCAGGGCTTAAAAGGGTACTAGTGCTTACTATGGCACCAACTAGAAAATATTTTACATAAACAGTCAGATCCGAATCAATAGGTTGTGGAATGAATGAAAATGACATCAGATTCTTTATTTTTTGTTTTCCTTACCTGGGAGACTCCCTGGAAAAGGACAGCCTCATAAAAGAAGCACTATTCCAAGAAACGGGCATCGCAATCTGGCACTTTGCTAAGTCTTTATAGCTCCCTCCTACAAGACAGACAGGAGTGGTTCCCTCTCACCCGAAGATGACAACCCAACAGCTGCAGACGATATGTCTAACTCACTGTCCTTAGTGGCTACGAAAACTACATCAGGGGGATCGAGAGACGCGTCTATATCACGTTATCGAAATCTTACTACATCGAATCACTAAAGGTCGACCTCTAGTGATCGATGTAGTAAAACATCGAATAATGTTTAAAAATAAATAAATAAATAAAAACTAACTAGTGTAGGCAGGGGGGCAAGCCCCCCTGCACCCCCACACCCCCCCTACTTAAATATTCCAACTCCGAGATTGCACTACATTGAGGTAAATGGAAATCTCCCCTACGGAGATTTCCATTTACCTGCACGATGTTCTGCACTTTCGATGTTGTGGTGCCGACAATATCAGCTTTGATATTGTCGGCTTTCGACATTGTGAGGTAGACCTCGAGATACAGTGATGAAGTCCTGTACACCCATCAGCACCCGAGACAATGAGGGAGCCTGGCCAGACACCTAAAGACTCCTGAGAAATTCCTACAGATGGGAGAAAGAAGAACCATGGAGAACAGTACATATTCCATTGCTTAGTCAATAAAAAAGACTGAAAACAGAGGAGTCTGAAAGACTTGCTAAACCTCCTGACAGGAAAATAAGGACTGACTGAGTTAACAACACATATGACAGTCCCCCAAAAGCATACTGTCCTGCCCTTGACACACTAATTCTACATAGATATGTAGGGGGGAAAAAAAGCTGTTGAAAATCTGATTTTCCACTCTTTTTCACACAAATATTCACATAACACAACTCCCACACAAGACACGTCCATTCATAAAAAATAATTTGATTAGCATAAAAAAATCATAAAGCCAGAAAAAAAATGCAAGTTTTCCTCAGGAGAAAAACTTGGAAGCTTTTCCCCAGCAGGGGACTTATCTGTCCAGACTTGAAGGATCGCTAGCTAACTATCAGTTCCCTAAAGCTGCAGCAGAAGCAGCACACTTTGGCAGCAAGAAAGCCCTAAAGCTCTAAAGCTTTTGACACTCTGATTGCTATATTTAAATGCCTTTCCTCAAGTCAATTAACACTTTGTGCATGCATGTGTTCCTAAGGTTCCCTAAAGCTTTGAAACATACGCAGGATACAACCTAAAATAGCTTAGACTGCTGCAACTGTGATCCAATGTTGAACACCTTCCAATATTCCTATTCACAGCAGTGCAATAAAAAAGTCTATAAATACTGCAAAAGTAGTCCGTGTATACAGGTCATTGATGAATAAACAAAACAACCCAGTGCAAGAGCAAAACAAGGCAGCAAGACAAACATGGCCAATAAACTGGTTTTATGAGTTTTTCTGCTGCATCTTTATATTGCTTGCTGAATACGTATGCTTTATTGGACTGTTTCGCACATTTGAATGTTCTACACTATTTGCTGCCTTGTTTCGCTCTTGCACTGGGTTGTTTTGTTTATTCATTTATCAGGATTGTGTGTGCAAAGAGAGTTTACTCTGTGGGGAGTGATTTTCACTTTTGGACTGTAGACAGGTCATTATCTTCTGAGCCTATTAAGTACATCGACAATGATACAGTGATATTTTTCTAATGCATCTCAGAATGTACTGGGAAATTTCACTTTATCTCAGAGAACTGAATCAAGTCTCATTTTTCAGAGGTGACAAGTTCATCTGTAAAAAACATAGTTTCTTACATTTTCAAAGCCATTATTAACTCACGCCCAGGATACTGTTCCTGGAAAACAATTTTTTTCCTGCACTTCAGTGCTCATTCAGATCTACAGGAATATTCCCTGACAGATGATGAAAGACAAATGCCAAAGTGAAATAAAAGATGTGCACTTGCCATATC